>NC_136002.1:29874151-29964151 GCF_048128805.1 Centroberyx gerrardi
TGTCACAAATGAGCAATGTTGTTCAATGTCTTTATATTTTCATATTTATGTACTCTGCCATCTAACGTTAGGCCCGTTTCATTGTCAACATCCGTTGTTGCTCACTTCCGTTGTAATGTTGCGGCTTTTGCATTTGTGTTGTGATTTTTTCATTTGTGTTTTCCGTTAATGTGCTTGTGTGTTTTTTGAATTTGCAAAGCATTTTGGATATGCAGTTCGTTCGACACGTCTCGGCCACCGTAGCTGTGCCGTGTGAGATGCATCATTCCTCCAATTTTTTGGTCAAAATCTCATCAGTGGTGTTCGAAGGGCGAAGAGCGAATAAAGAACATATTTTCTGTTTGCAAAGCAATTCACACAGTTCACGTGTGGTGAACTTTGACCTGTGGATTCACACAGTCGGCCAATAGAAATGCTGCTTCATGTATGTTGGCCTCTGAAAGAAATTCCAACATGTTGTTTGAAACCAAGAAACATACAATCAGTGCAGTATGTCCAACAAATGAAGACAGGGTGAGACTGAAGCTGGTCCTTTTTCACACAAGATGTAGTAAAGTCCTTGTCCCTTGAAAAAGTTTACAAAATTGATTCATCTCATTGCACATCAACAACAGATATCTACACTAAACACATAAGCCCAACATAGCGTATAGTTAATCTTAGTCTTCAGTAAGGCAGGAACTTTTTCATTCGCCTGCCATGAGGTGAATTCATAAATTCAGAAGACATTTTCACTTCATTACCAGCCAGACTGTTTCTAGAAAATGAACCTCCAAATGATGGTGCGCTACCGGCCAAAGCGGCTGGCAGATTGGATTAACTCACGGGCCACAGCCAAAACGTACATTTTGCTGCTGTCATATGAAACCTTGTAACTCCAAGTTTGGTGATTTTCATGTTTTTACTTCCATCGAAAGATTCCATGCTGCTCTATGGGTTGAGAAAATACTACGAACCTCAGTCTTATGAAACCCTTTCAAAACACACCGGATGAACTGTTTTTCTTGGTTCGTGAAAAGATTTTGGAGATACAAGGTTTTCCCCCGACAGCAGCAGTTGACATTTACATTCACATTTTAGGCATTTAGCTTAGCAAATCACCGGCACAATATTCTGGTAATCACTGAATGATCATAATGTAGGAGCAAGTACTTGGAAGGATTTTTTTTTTTTTTTTTTTAGAGAGAAGGGAAATCATTCAGTTCATCTTACATGTCCAGTAATCTGCTGTGTGTACAAGACCCTGAGCCTCTACCTGCTTCCTCATTATAAGTCTCTCCATTGCATGAGTGTCAGGTAAACACCTTGAATGTAACGCTAGTCTCCCACCCTGCATCCAGACCAGCCTGGTCTCCTGACATTTTTTGGGAAATGAGCCTAGTGTCTTAAAATGCAAATGCACCCACGAAAAGCAAGAGAAATACATTATCCCACCGCAAAAGGATTACATGAAGGAGACACGACTAGAAACAGGCTGCAGTTGTGACACTGAAATAGTGGAAAGTGTTGTGGTAAAGGTGTTGTGGTCAGGGTGGTAGATGGGTGTGTACATTTGCCTTCAACTCTGATGAAGGCAAATATTTTCTACTGTGAGTGAAGTTTTAATTTTCTTTTTTTTTTTTTTTACATTTTTAACCCTAACGCTAAGAACTAAAAATAAACCCTAAAGTTTTCCGTATTTAAGCATGACCTAAACCTAACTTTAAACAACTTATTTTAGTTGTCTAATCTTAACCAAAGTTGGAGTTGCCTAAATTGAACCATAACCCAAACCCTAACCTTAACCAAAGTTGTTTTACTTGACCGTTAGCTAATGTTTTCACATAACAAACACAAAAAAAACAGCATGTCCAATTCATGCTCTTGTCCCATAATCCAAATTCGTGGTAGAGGAGCGTAATCTTCACATAATTTACATCCACAGCATCTGCATATCAGATGATTTTGTGCTCGTTTCACAAACTTTTCTGAGACTTGATCCGGTCAGACAGTCAGACAGCCGGCCGTCCCACTGACCTGCATTGGAGGAAGGCGTCCAGGTGACTCTGAATATTCCACGGAGACACTCACACATGGTCCGGAGGAGGGAGCGGATGGAGGAGACACACGGACGCAGCAGCCCACACAGCGGGCCGCGGGGCAGGGAGAGCTGGGAGGCAGAGCCGGGGCAGCAGGCGCGTCTCTGAGGCAAATCCACCGGTCGCTTTGACTGTTTGGGCCCGCGGGAGACCGAGCTACACTGTCAGTGTGGTTAGCAACTAGAGAGAGAGAGAGAGAGAGAGAGAGAGAGAGAGGGAGAGAGGGAGAGGGGGTCCCGGTTTGGGAAAGAGAGAGGGATGGAGGGATGGACGGATGGACTGAGAGAGCGAGAGAGCAGAGAGAGGAGGGGTGGATAGATGGAGAGACAGAGAGACAAACACACACACACACACACACACACACAGAGGCTTTTCAGATGCATGGGGAGAGAGGGGGGGGTCCCGGTTTGGGAAAAAAAGAGAGAGAGTGATGAAAACAGAGAGAGAGGAGGGGTGGATGGATGGACAGAGAGATAGAGAGGGAGACACACACACACACACACACACACACACACACACGCACACACGCACGCACACAACCACACAGGCTTTTCAGATGCATGGAGACAGAGAGAGGGTCCCAGTTCAGGAAAGAGAGATGGATAGATGGATGAATGGACTGAGAGAGAGAGAGAGGAAAACACACACACAAAGAGAGAGAGAGAGAGAGAGAAAGGAAGAGAGGGAGTGTTGTTTTTTGAGTGTGTGTATTTATCAACATAAGGCACCACCGAACCACCTCTTTCCCAATGTACGTGCATACACACCACCAGAGAGTGACAGAGAGACAGTGTGTGTGTGTGTGTGATATGTGTGTGTGACAGAGAGAGAGCGAGAGAGAGAGAGAGAGAGAGAGAGAGGGAGGCGACAGCAGCGAGACAGGACAGAATAGAGGTGTATTAGCGCTGCGGGACAGTCAGCAGTTTGCTGCGGCCCTCAGTAAAGCCCCGCTCCATTGTTAGTGCTGCTGGAGGCTTTAGCCGCAGCTTGTTACTGGGCTTAGTGGGGCTGGACACTGGATACCAGTCAGACACCAGCGACAGCAGCCAGCACATCACCCTCTGTCCCTCTGTCCCTCTGTCCCTCCGCAAACATTCACTTCATTCACTTCTTTTTAAATTGCTCTATTGGAAAGGCTTAAAACGGGGAAAATGTTGCCCATGGTGAAGTGCAAAATGTTAAATCTTAAAAGCAAACAAAGTTTTCCCCGCTCTCTCTTTCTCTTCTTCTCGCTCATTCATTTTCTCTCTCTCTCTCACGTATTTATTCGCTACCTCTCTCACTCACCTTCTCTCGCCCTCTTTTACTCACTCACTCACTCATTTGCTCCATAACTTTCTCGCTCACACATACACACTCGCTTGTTTACTGCCTCTCTCGTTCACTTACTCACTTTTTCTCTCTCTCTCCACTCTCTCTCAATCGCTCACTCACTCACTCATTCACTCCCTCACTCACTCGTTTTCCCTATCTCTCTCTCTCTCTCTCTCTCACACACACACACTCATTCACCATCTATCACTCACTCACTCACTCTTTTCTCTCTATTACATTCACAATGTTACAACACCAACATGAACGCTGAATAGTAACAGAAACTCATTGCACACAATACAGTTTTTGTTTGTTTTTATTTAGTTTTACATAGTTTTAGTATAGTTTTTATACTCGCTATGTAATTGTGCACTGATTTTATTTAATGTAAAGTCTACGTATCTTGAAAGGCACTACACAAATAAAATTATTATTATTACATACTGAATTAAACATTCTATGCACTATGTTTAGTAAATAGAGGATTTAGTAAATTCCCTCTCTCTCAATTCAATTCAATTCAAGGTGCTTTATTGGCATGACAGTTCACAAACAAACAATATTGCCAAAGCATGTAACAAGAGATTAATCATCAATTAAATTATTAAATAACAAAAATAAATAAATAAATAAATTTAAAAAAAAATTTAAAAAAAAAAATTAAGTAACAGAAAAATAATTCCATCCCCTCCTATTTATTATTGTGTGTGTGTGTGTGTGTGTGTGTGTGCATGTGTGTTGCTGTGCCTCCACTGTCTACTGACTATCATTGTTTCTGTGTTTATGTCACTTAAAAAAACAGCAAAATATCACCTTAGCCAATAAAAAACAGAACTTTTCACATACATTCATATATTATTCTTCACCTATAGAAGGCATAGCTACCATAATCATGAAATATTTCGAAATTCCCTCCGCTTCAGCACCCAACGATATTTCCCATGATGCTCTTGAAAGAAGCTTCAGCGCGTTGCCCTAGGAACCTAGAGGTATAGCTCACGCCCTGAACGTTGTCTAGACCTTATACCTTATACCTAGTACCTTATACCTACTCTCTCTCTCTCTCTCTCTCTCTCTCTCTCTCAGTTCCAGCTTCACCTCCAGCTCCAGCTCCAGGGTCCAGCCTCCTCTCCACCTCCATATCTCTCATCCCCAGCCTCAGCATATTCCCTTTCCCCTGCCTGCCTTCCAGCCCTCTCTCTCTCTCTCTCTCTCTCTCTCTCTCTCTCTCTCTCTCCCCTCGGCCTCAGCTTTCTCTCTTACCTGGGTCTGATTTACAGCTCCAGCTCCAGTCAGGGGGGCGCTGACTGATTCTTTGGGCCCAAAGCCCCGTCTCTCCGTGTCCCAGGTCTTCTTGCCCCAAACTCAACTTACTTCCCTTCCCCAGGCCCATGTTCCCCCCTCTCCCTCCGGCCTTCCTTCTACCTCAGTCAACCTGATCTCACACAATACGTGAAATAAACACGACTTGTTAAACCAAATTACGTGTTGGTGGCATGTTAAGTATTCAATTTTCCCAGCATGAAACGGTTACGTGAAGGAGGCCAACCCTAACCCTACACAGTAGAAAAATGTCCAACTTTTGAGTTTGTTGCATGTTGACCGACATCAGTTGAGGTTTCTCATTGTGATATTTGCATAATGTGTTGGTAATTGCAGCCTATTGCTGCAGTGGCTGATTTCCCCAGCCTGATCTCCTGAAATTTTGTGAAATGAGCATGATGTCTTAAAATGCTAAAAATTGTTTTAGTTGCCTAAACTTAACTGTTAGTAGTGAAAATGGCATGTCCAATTCATGCTACTGTCACATAATCCAATTTGTGCTATTCACATAATTTGTATTCACAACATGTAATCTGAGTTTTAGAGTTTGTCTTCAATTCACAAAATTTTATGAAATCACGTATTTTCCAGAGTTACAGAGACATCAACGAAAAGGGAATGGCTTGGGAAATCTTTGGTGCCAGAGTGGGTGTGTCAGGTATGTCAAGTTAACAAATAAAAACACAAGTAATTACAATTACTGTTTGATGTTTTACTTTTTGGCTCGATTTGTTGTTTGCTTCCATGGCAACCACGGCTTGCTGGGATGATTTGGTAGAGAGCTGTGCGACTGTGATGAGACACCGGAGGCGATGGGCTTCACAAAGCTCTGCTGGCTCCCTGTCTGTGGAGCCCGTTACTCCACAGACTCTCTGTTTCTAGGCCAAGCCGTTCCCTCTCTCTCCACCTCCGGCCCTCTCTCCAGCTCCTGTCACAGTCCCTCCAGCCTCCGTCTCATCAGGAGGGAAACGGTCACTGGCCTCGCTCCTTATGGCCCAAGCCCTCACCCTCTGTCCAGCCCCAGTCTTCTCTCCATCCCCAGTCCTGCCTCCAGCCCCAGTCTGGATCCACACCAGTCACAAAGCCCTGGTCATCCCCGTACATGCCAGTTATATTAATTATAGTGAGCTGAATTTCATTACATTTGCTGTTCCATTGGTAAGTCAATCCGAGATAATAAAAATTGTGTTAAAAAGTGGAGATCCCTTATTTTCTTACAAGTTCTTTATATAATCTACAGGAAATGAGTGAAAGAAGCTTCTGAGACATTTTAATGTTAACATAATTGACTTTAGCATGTAAAAAACACACGATTTGATTTGAACATCATCCAAATTGGCCCCCAAGATCAGCTTTGATGATGATTATAGGATTTCTATGTTGTGAATGGTGGCCATCTTGAAAAATGGCCATTTATGGGCTGTTAGGGTTAGCTTTATTACAGTGACCTAAGAGGATTACACACACCAAATTTGGCGCTTGTATCACATAGTGAACGATTTTCACTTATCTGCCCCGCTATTAGAGGGTATTTTGAGTTGATGATTTCTGATTAACATAAGAGTGAAAGAAGTCATGTGATCAGATTAGATGATGCACAGCAGCATCTTATACCTGGACAAGAAATTTGTATTTTGCGCTGATGAGCTTTGATTTGCAGGTGATTTGCATGTATCAAGCTATACTGACCCTTGTATGTTGCGTTGAATTATTGTGTTTTACTGTACTTTAATATGTAGTTGTGTTTTTTTTAATGCGCTTTTAAAATTCCCTTATGGAACACTACAATTCTGAATTGAACTGAACTGATTAATCAATATGTATGAATGTAGTGGACCAGATCTTACTATCTGAAAGGGAGTCAGTTACTTCTGTGGGATTCATGGGAAACCAGTGGTGTTAGTGGCCAAATCTCAGCTTTACTTGTGTTACTTGTGTGATGGTCCCGGGCCATCTGCCCTCCCACAGTTGTCTCTCTTTGTACTTCCTGCCCAGTTTTCCCTCCCTCATTAGGTAGATGGCCGTCACCTGGGATGGAGGTTATAAAGTCGTCTTACCCGTTCTCTCTCTCCCTCTCCTGCTCTCTGCCAGGCCGGCAGGGGTCCTGGTATCCTTTGGTTGTTTGGCTTTTTCTTTTCTTGCACGCAACACCCCTACACCATACATGCTGACTATTGCATCTACAACCAGCTTGACACACCGATGCTTCCTACACATCCCATCTGTTTGGTTTGCTTTGGCTTATACTAAAAATGTGGTTGATCATACCTTTTACCGTACGGACTCCCTCCTTTGGTTATGATCTTAACGAGCGATCACAACGCTTGTGCAAGGCAAGTAGGTATTTGTCAGGCAATATAGTGCCAAATTGTTGCAGCAGTAAAAAGTGACAGCAGTTTGTCTCACATGTGTAAGTTACTGTATAGGGGTGCAGGTTTCAAAACCACAGAAACAATCAAACAATGAGAATATCAGTCTGACAAGGAAAAGGAAAACTCCAAGAACTGCAACTCAGCTCTAAAAAACAGATGTAGAGCCCTATTCCAAAATGCTATATTTATGGAAAAAACAAAATCATTACAAGTCAGTCATTCAATATCATTCAAAATCTTCAACCATTTGACTTAAATTACCTAGTTTCATTTAAAATGCACCCGAATCTGATGTAATTTTGTGCTACTAATCATTTTGTAAGAGTATGTTTTTTCCTCATTGTTTTAATAAAAATTCTACTTTCTGCACAGAAGGGAGAGAAACTGTGTGACGGTTCGTCAGGTCTCAGGCCCATAAATGCAGTTTCCATACTCATTAGAAGCAATGTTTGTCTGCCACATGCCTCACTTAATCCCCACAAAGTGCAGAGTAGTTGAGAGCTGAGTCATCGAGGATGGAGCCAGCGCACACACACACACACACACACTCACACACACACTCGCACGTACACACTTACACACAGCACTTAGCACTTGGAGCCGTGCAGCGCTTCAAGCTCTGAGAATCCTGTGGGTTTGACACAGAATGAGTCAGAAAGATCACACAGGTTCTCCTCACCCAGATCCCACTCCAAGTCCAGACCTTGAAACTGAAATTCGCCGGCACGCTGCTTTCCCAACATTTCGACAGAACAGTAATTTGTTCGAGGGCTTGAATCGTCTTTGTGTGAAGACATTAGCGTCGCTGTCCCCGCTGTCAGAAAGGCCACAGAGAGGGGGCGCGGGAATGCAAACAAACCGGAGAACATTTGCGAAAGGACGCCTACTCATGGCGTCCAGAGCGGAGGCTGCTGATTGGACGGTTTCAGGACGGTGAGGCACAGGGCAACTTTTGGAGCAACTCTGACGAGCAACGGCACCCGAGGAGTTTCCCTGTGTGTCTCGTTTTGTTGCTGGGAGCATT
This sequence comes from Centroberyx gerrardi, assembly GCF_048128805.1. Lineage (NCBI taxonomy): Eukaryota > Metazoa > Chordata > Actinopteri > Beryciformes > Berycidae > Centroberyx > Centroberyx gerrardi. The sequence goes on from NC_136002.1 coordinate 29,882,263, forward strand.
AGCAGTCTACACTCACCAGCCACTTTATTAGGTACACCTGCTCCTCCAAACAGCCAATCATGTGGCAGCAACTCAACATACAGTATAAAGCATGCAGACATGGTGCAATGGTTTGGTTTTTTGTTCGACCGAACATTAGAATGAACAAGATAAGTCTAAGAGACTTTGACTGTGGTCTGATTGTTTATTTTGTTTTATTTTATTTATCTTTATTTATTATATTTATTTTTCTTAATGTAAACTTGTTTTATCTGACATTTTATCTGATGAACTTGGTGTGACTATGGTTTTATGTTTTATCTTCACTTTGCTTTTATCAACTTTTGTTTTGATTTGTTTGTGTGAAGCACATATATATATAAATAAAGTATTATTATTATTATTGTTGGTTCTTCCAGCAGGAACAGCTGCCCTCCTGGGATTTTCACGCACTTCAGTCTCTAGAGTTTGCAGAGAACGCTGCGAAAAACAGAAAACATCCAGTCAGCGGAAGTTCTGTGGCCGAAAACAGCTTGTTAATGAGAGAGGTCAGAGGTCAGTGAACAGGCAGACTGGTTCAAGCTGACAGAAAGGCCACAAATGCTCCAATAACAGCTCTGCACAACAGTGGTGTGCAGAAGAGCATCTCACAACACACAAGCTGTTGCTCCTAGATAGGTGTACCTAATAAAGTGGCCGGTGAGTGTATATAACCTCTCTTAGGCTGACACATGCCTAAAAGAACATTTCTCACCTGTCTCGTAGTGAAGTGTGACCAAAACGCCACAGCAGCAAAACATTAGATCATCAGCTCATGGGATTCATCACAGGTTTTATGAAGAGGCTTTCTTGGAGAACCCCAGTGTGGAAAATGAGTGTCCTCAAGCCTCTCTGGTGCTTCAAAACATATCTAGTATGAGATTAATGACCCTCAAGTGTTGTTAATAGCCAATCAATTTAATCTAATTACATGTGAGATGTGTTTGGGAAATGATGTAATGGGTTGAGGCACGAGGGGAAGAGGAGAGGAGAGGGAGCGAGAGACTCAGAGACAGAAAAACCTTTATTCAACCGTGCAGCAGAGGAAACTAAAGAGTTGACATAAATGTTTGACATATTTCTGGATTTTCTGATGGTTATGTTTACAAAAGTGGTGACAAAGCATTCAAAAACACAAGTTTAAAATTTACAGCAGCAAGAACTCTTTGCAATATTATGACAGTAGCGCATTCTCACAATATAAACTTAATGATTTTATACCACTTAACAGCGGGGTAAATCCAGTTTGATGAGGGTTGTTGAGGTAAGAGACAGCTGATGGATGCTGCCTGTCCATCTCCTGGGTGGAAGATGGGTGGTGTGGTGAATACTCAACACTTACCAAGCCTGGGGAAGAGAGAGAGAGAGAGAGGGAGGGGAAAAGAGAAAAGGAAAAACTGAAAAAAACTCCTAATACATTTTTGTTATTAGGAAAAACGATCAATCTTGCTGCAAAGTTTGTATCTAAATGTCACCAAATATGGAAGAAATGGTTTTGCAAATTTTGTCTCCCCATCTCTCCCAATGGCCTACCTTGTTATACATTGACTTCAATTATATTGAATATATTGCTATGCTTTTAGCTATTGTTGATATGTGCAGATCTGTATAATTGTTTTTTTTTACTTTATCCTGTCCTATCCGGAGCTGAGAGAGAGAGAGAGAGAGAGATTCGAACTGTGAATGATGCAGGCACCACTTCGGCCAATTACTAACAAGTAAACAAATGTTGTAGCGCCCCCTTTAGGCTAATCTGTGTAATGAAAAAAATGTCAGAAAGGAGCAATGAAACGCATCATTCCCTTTAAGTTTTAGGAAAAAACTGAATCACTATTTGATCCATTTTATTTGACCGTCCTCTGGTCACAACAATGTCAAATCACACAAAATGTTCTTGTTTTAGTCAAACCACAGATAGATTTATTCTTTTTTAGACATTAAAGTCACACTGAAATGAAAAATGATTTATATTTTTTTTTTTGCCTTTTTAGCTTATTCTAACTATCATACCATACAGCTACTTAACAATTTATGCTTAAAAAAATGACAAAAAAAATATTTTATTGTAGTTTTATATCAAAATCTCATTACTTTTACTTCCTGGAAAACAGAAAATCTTTAGGAGGCGAACATAAGAATTCCAACCAATAAAACCATCAGATTTTTTAAGAATCCCGCCCCTCCCATCAAATAAATCTGTCTCTCTCTCCCCCACTAGTTTACACTTTTGAATGAACCCTCCCCACTTTAAGTCGTGCCCCAATGTCCGGTTTCAACAGGAAATACATCACAATAAGGACGAAAAATGCTCCCAAAATGTGAGTTGAACAGGAGCAGAAACTTCATGTCTGACAGGTAAACAACACTGAATGTGTAGTGGAGCCCAGAACACCAGACCAGGTCCGACCAGAACCAGCCGTGTTGAGGATCTGGACTCCACCGCTTGCTGTCCGCACCCTCGTCACCACATCTGTCCACTGGCAGGACACTGTGGTAATTAAAGTGCAGATACGAACCAAACACACAAATAAATCATCTCTCTCCCTCCAAACACACACACACACACATCCGCTCATTATCACACTCGCCGCCTCTATGATTTTTCTAGAATTTTAGTTTATTATCATTTCCCATTTTATCTTTGTTAATGTTGCTCTACTATTTTGCACCGTGTTTCTTTTCTCATTTGGATTCTGTTATCTAACGTTTGTGTCTTAGCTGTTCTCATTTAGATTTTTTTTGTTTGAGGTGAGATTTGTTCACGCAGTTTAATTGCACCTCTTTTTGTTTTTTGAAATTGTATTTTATCACTTTTTGTTAACCTTTATTCCTATGTTTTATCACAGTGAAAATAGATTTAAAGGATAAGTTTGGTGATTTTGGACCTATATATAATTAGCCTCTTACATCCCTGTAGTACTCGGACCCACAGACAGTACTGACTCTAGTCAGTCAGCTGTCAGTTGAAGCAGCGAGCTCCACTGCCTCTTGCTGCAACAAACTGTGTGTCAACATATCTCCAAAAAAGCCGTCTGTAGCTCCACAGGAGAGTCGAGAGGAAATGGAAAAGTTGCAAAGGTACAAAAATTTAAATTAGCTCTGATTTCATGACACAATTCCTCCATTATGCACACTTTGACCAATCAGAAAATCACAGAACTATTTTTCTCTGCTGCAGCACAGAAAGGGGTGAAAGGCGGTTCCTGGCGGAGTGATCTGGTTCTGGACGGTCAGGTCAGATTGTAAACAGTAGAGTTCGGTAGAAGACGATCCGCTGAGAGGAAACGGGGCGGTGCCGCTGCTTTCCGGGCCGTGGAGAGAAATACATCGTCGCTCTCCAGATCGTTTTCACAGACTGGCTTTACTGGAGATATTTTGACAAACAGTTTGAACTCAATGTTGCAGCAAGAAGCAACAGAGCTCGCTGGTTCAACTGACTACAGGTAGAACTACAGGTAGTAAGAGACATTATATATTATTATATATAGGTCCAAACTCACTGAACTTATCCTTTAAATAGTGAATGTCTTCACACATTCACCTGATTGCACACACACAGACTGCAGTTTACACAGCCGAGCGCCTCACCTTCATGATTTAAACAGCGGGCAGCAGATGAAACCAACCTTCCACCGGAGGTCCAGAGTTCAAACCCCCATCCTGCTGAAGTGTCCCAGAGCAAAACACTAAAACCAGACCAGATCCAGGGAGGCTGCTCTGCGGCTGAGCCTGACCTCTGACCTCTGACCTCCCTGCGGAGGGAGGAATCAATAAAGTATTGCATTATTATTATTAAACACACATAGCTCATACACACACACACACACACACACACACACACACACACACACACACACACGTTACCTATCACAACCTACATACTGCACAAACAATCCTGTCTGCTCACAGTGTTGCTGTGACACATCAGGAATCATAATTAGAAGGCTAGCGCTTGGAAAATAATAAAATGCTCTCCTTATTGGCTGGGTGGCCCTAAGGGCAGTACTACACACACACACACACACACACACACACACACACACACACACAAACTACCTGTTGTAGAGGGACACTATCATCTTGCTCGTCTCTGCTTTATGCAGCATCTTGGAACTGAAGAATCTGCATGAAGAGAGAAACAAATATGATCAAATCTGTCACAACATTGCACAGTAAATGAATTATGGTCTCTCCAATTGGCTGGGTGGTCCTCAGGGCAGCAGTACACACACACACACACACACACACACACACACACACATACACACACGCAATATCTACTGTATACAGCTGGGTGGTCTCCAGAGCAGCAGAGACTCAGATCTGGGCGGTGCAGATGGTTCAGTGATAAGTGGAGGAACAAACTCAACAAACTCAACTCTACTGCCTTGCTCAAGGGCAGTAGTGTTTCTCATTCACTTTTCCCCTGCACTTATTTACCCAACTGAAATCAAAGCGGCCTGACTCCCACCCCTCAGCTCAGTGGCAGGTGTGTGTGTGTGTGTGTGTGTGTGTGTGTGTAGGGGGGTGACAGGAGAGTCAGAAATAGCCTCCTGGGTTGGGTCCTGCTGCATTCCTCCGCTCCTGACGACACCGCGTGGTTTACACAGGCGGAAATATTTCATTCTCTTATTTTGGTTTCTTTTTCTGTAAAGCACTCTGCAAACCTTGTTTTTGAAAAGTGCTGTATAAATAAAGTTATTATTATTATTATTATTATTATTATCAAATGACACGGTGTAGATACCTCAGAGGAGAGAGAGAGAGAGAGAGAGAGAGAGAGAGAGAGACCAGTCTAGTCCTGTTTCTGCTCTGTGTTTACAGAAAGAGAAAAGCTCCAGGTTTTATTGGGGGAAAATGTAAAAACCGTAGAACCAGCAGCTCAATTTTCAACATAAATGTTAAAAATGTATCGCCTGTTCCAGATTTCCCCTCCTTTCCTTTCCCCTTTCCATTTACTCTTTCAAAATAGTTCTTCTCTTTCCAATATTGCTATGAACTGAATTGAATCGCTGAACTGAACTAGTAACGTTACTGAACTGCTTTTGATTATACTGTTGTTGATATGACTGCTGATATTCGTTAGATTACTGTTTATTCATTATAAATTATTAGTCAATGTTGCAATTTTACCCCATTTGAAATACTTTATTGCTTTGGCAACACAGAGAGAGGGAGACAGAGACAGAGAGAAAGAGAGAGAGAGAGAGAGAGAGAGAGACAGAGAGAGAGACAGAGAGAGAGAGAGGTGGATTTGTTCATCTAACAAGATGTAGGGCAGGGTAGACTGGGAAGAGTCATGAGCAAGACAGAGAAAGAGGGAGAGAGAGAGAGAGAGAGAGAGAGAGAGACCAAGTGTGACGTAAGTGTGTGTTCTCTCCACATTGCAGTGGGATTCAGCATTGTGAGTCTTATTATGGATTTTGGCATATTTGGGTTACAACACTACAGAGGCAGTAGGTGTGTATTTATCAAACAGCGCGTCTGAGTCCAGTCTGCAGCCAGTAGAGACCGGGTGTGTTTGATTTTAACTACTTTAGATTCTGCTGTTAACTCCCAAATCCAGCGGGACCCAGCTGGACTCACTGGACTGGAGCCGGGCTGAATTTCTCTCTTAAATCTTCAGGTTTGGACGGTACTAAATTACAGGCCATAAATTATGCAGTAATGATGGGAAATTACCAAATATACAAGTATAATAAATGCTATAATTAGCGATAGAACTAGATTGACTGGTAATTACATAGTAATATACAAGTCAAAATTGGGCTTTTTACCAGTAATTGTATTGTAATGATAGTTGTCAAGCTTGTGGTAATTCTGGGCGTCAATCAGACTTGAGCTCGTTAAAAGCGAAACCTCTCAGGCTCGGTGACTATCTGGTGAAATTTTAAACGCCGGGTTTAACAAAGCCTGAGTCACGCTGCACTCTTACTTCCATTTGAATCTGACCAGCTGCTGAAAGAGAAGGTAAAGTGTGAGAATGACAACATGAACACTATGTGACAGTCAGAATGTCCCAGCAGTTGAAACCTGCACCAACACTGCACACAAGTGTTAACAATCTGCTACTGCAACAGGACACACAGCATGACCTCCCACTGGAAACAATTACAACGGTGCTGAAAATAGCAATAGAAATCTGCACTGTATTCTTTATTGGAACCAAAATAAATCACAGTTACCATTCTATTAAGTTGTTCTGCACACAATGAATAAACAGTAGAGCACTGGGTGAAGTTTTATATGGCAGCTGGCAATAACTGAGATAGCTAAAGTTCATGCAGTGTATTGTGGTATGTTTGTTCTAATGCTGCCTTCAAGTGCTCGTCGTAAACTCCTACTTCCAAGATTGGAAGTCGTAATAACTTGTCGTGCATTTAAGCGAACGAACAAAACGGACCCTGCAACACAACTCAGCTGCTGCTGCTGGTGCAAGAAAGTATTTTTTTGGTGGCTGTTTTATTTTAGAAATGAAGTGGCACAGAGCTACTTTGTGCTGCAGTGGTGGAACGAAGAGGAGAAAATGCACATCAGGCATGTGATTCATGTTTTCATTAGTTGTTTAAAATCAAAAATGCATGACAGCTAAATGTTAAGTGAGTGAGTGAAAATAGAAACATAAAGAAAATAATAATAAAGCATAAAATAATAAGATAAATCACTTTTATTACAGCTTGACCTGAACGTCACATCTCAGCAAATTGGTTATCATAGAAAATCCCCAGTCATCATTACCACTTTGTCGGGTCATTTAAGAGCGCTCAACACAAATTTGCAATATCTCTGACAACACTTGAAAGCAGCATTTGGTCCATATGAGTTTTATTCCTAAATCAGATACCCACCAATAGAAAAAAGAAGTCATCTACTCTTACAAAATGAGCGATAACTGAAAATCCAAACAAATTAGGTAACTAAAGTCATTGGTTGACAAAATGATAACGCTTGATTTGATAAAATGAAAACACTTTCACAGACTGGATCCTCTGCACTTTAGAGATATTGAATAATGAACCTTACTTGATGATTTTCCTCCCCCCAAAATAGCCATGTAGTGTTTCAGAAACAAACTCTCATTGCTTTAGAAAACAATGAGAGGTTTCTTGAAAGGAATGTGTGGGTGAAAGTGAACATAGAGAGGAGGCTGAGAGTAGAAAGATGCGTGTAGGAGAGAAGAAAGCAACATGTAACCAACACAGTGAACATTGTGTAACTCACAGCTCTGGTGCAGAGAGCAGCAGCTCTGCTGGACTTCAGGGAACATCACGGCTGGTAATCTGGGCGGAGGCGCTGAAGCTGCAAAGACAGCAGTTTGAGAGATTACCAACAGGTTAGTTTCAACAATAATGACTGACAGACTGTTAAAGGCTGTGAATCCATTATTATGACAGATTGTATATTGTCTATTCTCTTCATACTATAATAGCCACATATGGCAGCTAACTTGAGCCTGTGACGTTAGTGGAGTTTTATACTGGCTAACAAGAAATCTATCATCAGTAAAAGTGTGATTTTGTGCTTTAATTGTCTACATGAATCGATTTTACTGATAATAACTGAAATATAAAGCCTGTAAGCCTGTTTCTCAAAACTTGATCCAGCTGTCACCTTGACGGATCCAACAGTAAACCGTTAGGTCTCACTCAAACTGAACACACCCAGTTATTCTCAGCTATATTTAGACAATTAAAAATAGACTATAGGCCTATATGTCGAATGTATCCAAGGTCTGCTGTAGGCTAAGTTGTGCGCTCTGTATAGAGTGACAGAGGAATAAACACTGGTGTAGAAACTTTGCTAAAGGACGGAGAAATAGGCTGAATTATCAGAAAAAGTGTTTTTAAAACTAGATTTAGAGTCGAAATCCACTTGGTGTTTTATTCGTATCTTACCTTTTCATTCCTCTGATCTGACAGCCGTCCTGCTTTGGATCTCTGCCTGGAAACTTTGCAGCCTCACCCGCCACAAGTCAGAGAGGTTTGCGCACCGGACCGGCAGCATCTCCGGGCAAGTCTCCCGGAGGAAGAAACAAAAAAGCAGATTTGTCTCGTCCATGATGACATTTAGCATCAGTCGTGTATTTAACAAAGCAGGCTGAAGCATTCGGCTGGGTTATATCGCTGCCGGACCAGAGCAGTGATATAGCGGGCGGTGTAGCGCCATATCCGCCCAGCTGTCCGGCGCTTCACGCTCCTCCTCCGTGCTGTACAGCGACAGATGGAGGCCGGCAGGAATGTATAGACTATATATGGAGACAGAAAACCAGCAGGGCTTTGAATGGACATGGGACAGCCTGAGTAACTCCTTATGAGGACAGACATGAGTAGCCTACCACTGTCACTTATTATGATCATGAATATTATTTCCACTTTTCTAATAATAATAATAGGCCTAATAATCATCATCATATTGACTACCATTGTTGGTGATTATCTGTTCATAAGCTTGTTGGTGGTTTTCATAAGCTTAAAAAATATGTCATTTTTGTACTGAAAAGTAACACAAATCTGTCTCAAATTAGACGGATGTGTTGAAATAGTCATTATGATCATGAACTAGGATATGCCAGTTATTATTATTATTATTAGCCTATTATTATTATTATTATTATTATTATTATTATTATTAGTAGTAGTAGTAGTAGTAGTAGTAGAAGTAGGCTAATATAGGCTAGAAGTACCAATAGTAGTAGTGGTGGTATTGGTAGTAGGTAGTAGTAGCAGAAAATGTAGCTAAGTAGAAGTAGTAATTATTAGTGGTAGTAGTAGTAGGCCTAGTAGCCTATTAGTGATAGTATAGGCTATTACTATTATTAGCCATTAGTAGCCTAGTAATAGTATCATCACTTATAATAACACAAAGTCTAAGTAATGTAGGCTAATGAAATGTACTGTACTGAAATAATGAAGTGCAATGAAAGCAAATGTGAAGTTTTATGTCTTGTTTTTATGTTTTGTGTGGATCCCATGCAGAAAGAGAAGCTGTTGCATTATACAGCTGAATGTGGATCCTAATAATAAACAAATCAACAAATCACCTAAACTTGAGGCTCTGCGGGTTTCCTTATTGTCCTTATGATCATTCACTAACTCCACGCTTATATTGTCTTTTAAAAATATTATTAGGCTAATAACAATATATTTCTGTTGTATAATTTAAAGGATGCTTGGAGCTGTAGCTCATGTTATTGTTATTCCAGAGAACGTTCCATGAGTCTGGAACACACTTGATGTTTATTATTGAAAATGGCAGCACATCTACTCCAAGTCTAGAGGACTTCTAGCTATATGAGTCTGTAACTTCAACAATGAAAGATCTGTTCTCCGGCACGGAGCTGTACCACGTCCTGGAGGAGGTCGGACGGGGAACTTTCGGAAAGGTGGTGAAATGCTGGAGGACCGGAGACGGGGAGCTGGTGGCGATCAAGACGATGAGGCTGGACCAGCACAGGAGGAGGGCGATCCAGAACGAACTGAAGCTGCTGGGCGCTCTCAGCCGGGTGGATCTGTCCAACAGCCCCATCGTCCAGTTCTTCGAGGCCTTCCGGGACAAAAGCCACCACTACCTGGTGTTTGAGCTGCTGGAGAAGAGCGTGCACCAGCTGCAGAGGGAGGACGGCTTCAGGCCCATGGCCACGCGTCACATCCGCGTCATCGCCTGTCAGGTGCTCAAGGCGCTGCAGAAGCTGAGGGAGATCTCCATCATCCACGCAGACCTGAAACCCGAAAATATAATGCTGGTGGACCACAGCCGCTGTCCCTTCAGGGTCAAGCTGATAGACTTCGGTTCCTCCAGCATCTCGAGCGACGTGCGCTCCATCAAGGAGCCATACATCCAGTCCAGGTACAGCAGACAGCCCATAGAAACCCTATGATAAGTTTTACAAGGATAAATATCACAAAACTATAGGAATATTATAGTGACAGTATAAGAGATAAAAAAAAGTACTATAAAGTAAGATGAGGTCACTTTTAAACTCACTGTAGAGTGCCAGTTACTATAAGTTCCTATAGAAATATTTTTTGAGTATTATAGTGATATTGTAGGAGCTAAAAAAGCACTATAAAGTAAGACAGGGTCACTATAAACTCAATTCAATTCCAAGTCCGTAGAGGAAAATTATAGGAATTGTATAGTGATAGCCATCAGGGAATATAGGCATACTCCACTCTGCCTAAAACACAAACACAAACCAAAACAAATGAGATCATAGAAAGAAACAAGGCAACAAGCCACCAGGCTATAGTCCTGGTTCATTTCCCTCTGGTAACTTTGTCTATAGGCTACCAGCCACTTTGACGGGCAATCAGCCAGATTATATTATATTACTCAGAAGATTTTCATTCCAAAATGCTATATATCCATTTTGTGAAAAACTTTACTACCTTAAATTTATCAGCCAAGATTTCAGAAACGATTCTATGCTCAAAAACATAGCTGAGTGTGAGCAAAAGTCTTCAGATGATGAGGTTTAACAGTAATACACAATGTGCTTTAATTTTCATACCAGCAATCATATTCAAGCAGAAGTTGACAATTGTTTCAAATAGTGGATATCTCATTTTGGAATCAAACTCCTCAAAACTAGTTGACTGGTAAACTATAGTGGCCTGTGGACAAAGAAAGGTTAGTTAGAGCAGTGGTTCTCAAAGTGGGGTCCGGGGACCACCGGGGATCCTTGAGGGGGTTCCAGGGGGTCCCCAGCAAACTTCACCTTTATTTCATTTATAAGAAGTTAACACAGTTAGAAAATGTAGAAGAAGAAAATACTATTTTGATCATAGTTTCACTGTTATCCCTTATCTACAATACAGATAGTCATGGAATTCTGGACAAAATTATATCAAACAATAACAATAATCTCAGATTTGGGTGCAAGAGACAAAATCGAGAGAAAAAATAGTACTACAGTAGCGTAGAAGCTGGAAGGTTGCCGCATTTGAATCGCCTGCTGGGAAAATATGGGTGTGGAAAGTGAATAACACTCTCCCCTTCCTCAAAAAACTACTGTTGACGTTCCCTTGAGCAAGGCACTGAACACTCAGCTGCTCCAAGGTGTGAATGTGAAGCAGTAAATTGCTAGAAAATACCAGCATGGTCAGTGGTCTTTCCCTGGATAAATAATAATAATAATAATAACCTTTATTTGTATAGCACCTTTCATACACAACATGCAGCTCAAAGTGCTTTACATCAATAAAAGGCAGATAAGAGACAGATAAAAAGATAAAATTCATATAAAAGAACAAGCAAGATGCATTGCATTAAAAGAATCAAATCAAGTAAAATAGAAAGATAAAAGAACACAACAAATACTCCCACTTTTAGATGCACATTGTGAGTGAACCCATATGTTTTTCTTTAATTTTCTTTTCTTCCTGTCCTTCCTGATTCTACTCTTGATCTGATATTTACGTCAGATCTCACTGCCTCAGGCAGACGAGGATCATAGATTCTCCTCTTGGTCAAAAACCTCACCATCCACAGATGGATGAGAATCATACAGGGTAAAGCTCTGCCCCCCCCACATATAGTGTTCACTCGTGCAAGTAAGCATTACCCGGACAAGACCAATGAAAATTCGTACTTGCCCGTGTCAGCTCTGTTGGGATCCTGAACAGAAACAGTTAAAATGAAGGCTACTTAAAAGCTAAGCTGAAAAGATACGTTTTTAGCAGTCGTTTGAAAATGCTTGCAGAGCCCGCCTCTCTAATATTCTCTGGCAGAGTGTTCCACAGTTTAGGAGCAGAGTTAAAAAAGGCTGCATCCCCAATCTTCTTCTGAGTGGGGTTTTGTACTTCTAAAAAACCAGCAGTAGAAGACCTGAGGGCTCTTGATGGAATGTAGAACAGCAGGGATTCTGTAATGTAGGCCGGTCCTAAGCCATTAAGAGCTTTGTATACAAGTAAAAGAACTTTAAAATCAATTCTAAAGGACACTGGGAGCCAGTGCAATGCAGCTAAAACCGGAGTGATATGCTCTCGCTTCCTTGTTTTTGTTAAAAGTCTAGCTGCAGAGTTCTGGATAAGCTGAAGCCTCTCAATAGACTTTTTTGGGAGGCCGGTAAAAAGGGCGTTGCAGTAGTCCAGTATACTTGTAACAAACGCGTGAGTCAGCTTTTCAGCATCTTTCTGGGTTAGGAAGGGCCGCACCTTGGCAATATTTCTAAGATGAAAGAATGCTGTTCTGGTCACCTTGTTTATATGGGAATTAAAACTTAGATCAGAATCTAAGATAACACCCAGGCTTGTTACTTCTGATTTGATCGAGGGATTCAGGTTCCCAAGTCTTGTGGAGAGTTCTTCTCTTTTGGCTTTGGGGCTGACCATCCATCCATCAAGATTCAAGATTCAAGATTCAAGATTCAATAATTTTATTGCCATGCCAACATAGTTGATAGGAATTTGTCTTGGTTCACTCTCCTACAACAACAAAGCAATAGCAGCACACAATATACACACAGTAAAACAGTAAACAGCAATATACAACACACAGAATTCACATTTATGGCACAATACCCAGAAAACAGTACATTATCTAGCACGTAGTAAAGTGCATACCGTGTAAAAGTGCTAGGTTAAGTGCATTTAGAGATAATCAGTGCAAGTTCAGATGCCTGATGGCTTTGAGGTAGGTGCTATCCCTGAAGCGAGATGTTCTACACTTAATGCTCCTGTATCTTCTACCTGATGGGAGGAGATTAAAGAGGTAATATGCCGGATGAGAGGGATCTGTGGTGATATTTTTAGCCTTCCTGATCCTCTAGCCACTTATCCAGGTCCAGGTCTGCGGAGAAACCTCATTTCAGCTGCTTGCACCCACGATCTCAGTCTTTCAGTCTCTACCCAAAAGCTCATGACCGTAGGTGAAGGTCCTGAACGAAGACTGACTGGTAAACCAAGAGCTTTCACTGCAAAACATCTCCATCTTAACAAGTCATTTAGTCTATTATTGAGTCCTAAAATCTGCCGGTGGGTTGAGATAATTCTGCTTGTTTCCAATGCAAATCAACTGACAATCATTTCTAGAAAATTCCTGAAACAAGTGAAACTGCATTGGAAACAAGTGGAGTTATCTCAGCTCATTGGCAGAAGTTTTCTCTTGGTTTAAGAAAAATAAGATTTGAAGGCTGAATATGAGACTGTTTTTTTTGCAGCGTTGCTTTGTGGCTCAGCACTCTCTTCACCACCACTGTCAGATACATGCAGCCGATGCATAAATACAGGTTAAAGTAAAGTAAAAGAAGTCTCCTCTCCTGCTGCGGTGGTGCGTTCAGGTTCTACCGGGCTCCAGAGATCCTGCTGGGCCTGCCGTTCTGCGAGAAGGTGGACATGTGGTCTCTGGGCTGCGTCATGTCGGAGCTCGTCCTCGGCTGGCCGCTGTACCCGGGAGACTCCGAGATGGAGCAGGTGACGCACACACACACACACATGTACACACACGAGGAAGGCATAGTATGCACACAAATAGATAAACACGCACAGGAATGCATGCACCTGTATGTACACAAGCACACAAAAAACTGTATACCCGACACCAGAAATTAATTTGGCCAAATAGAGCAAATCTTATTTCGCTGTTGCAGCCTGACTTGGTGATTTAGGCGAAGACGGGTACATTTTCACATAAAAATCTCGCCTAGTGCAGCTTTAATGTTTTGCTATCTGTCATTTTGAATTAGCAGATGTCACCTTTCGTCACTGTCGCGTGAAAACGTATCTCAGAAAATGTATCCTGAATTTCCCCAAGGGGATTAATAAAGTGCTAAAACAGCCTTGTTTCTAGCTTGATGACAGTAAATTTTTGATGTTATCCAATGGGTTTCATAAGCCTAAGAGGTCGGAGAATTTTCTTAACCCATAGAGCAGCATGTAATCCTTCAATTGAAATCAAAAGATGAAAATCACCAAAATTGGAGTTACAAGGTTTCCACTTGAACACGGTGGCTATCTCATATTAGAATGAAACATTTAGATTTTGAGCTTGCAGCTGGTAGAGGGGGTTCGGTGTCTTGCTCAAGGACACTTTGAAGGGCATGTGGCAGTTGCAGGGATTGAACCTTCGACCGTTCAGCTACAGAACGGTCTCTCACCAACAGGACACACACACACCCACCGATGAATTAACACGCACCATCGTCCTTCCGAACCACATACCGCCCCGTCCTGTTTGGGGATATGCAGAGTCATTATCTAGCCCCGGCTCTGAATTACTCCTCCTGCACCAGGTCTTTCAAGACCCGTCGATAGTACGCAATGTCACCGACTGAACGAATCGATCGGTAAATCTCTCTCCGCCTCATTAACCTTCCCACCTCGCTCTCCCCCCAAATCTTTTAAGTCACTCTGGACAATATGTAAAGTCACTGAAATGAACGAGTCAATCAATGGATCTCTCTCTCTCTCCCTCTCCTTATTACTCTCCCCACTCCACTTAGCCTCACGTCTTTCAAGGCACTTAGGGCAATTTACATAATGTCACTGAAATCGACGAGTCTCTCTTTTTCCCCTAGGTGCGCTTCATCTGTGAGACGCAGGGCCTTCCCCACTGCAGCCTGCTGAACGCTGCCAGCAAGGCTCACTTGTTCTTCACCAAAACCAAGTTGGTAGTAGATGTGTGTGTGTGTGTGTGTGTGTGTGTCAGATAGTGATCTATGTCTGTCCATTAGTTCTTTATCACCCCAGTGTACGGACTTATGTCCATAGTGTCACTTGTGTGTGCATGAAGGTTGAATGTATGTGCGTTTGCAATGTATGTAACCCTCCTTTCTCCTGCATCTAAGACCAAGACCATTGCTGTGAATAAGAATGTGTTATTGGTCAACTTCCTTGGTTAAATAAAGGTTAATAAAACACTTTTTAGTGATCAAATAAAACAAAAGGCATGGGTAACAGACGTGCCCCTCTGGCCGGTGGGTCTGGCAGAAGAGATGGGCGTGACAACAAAACTGGGCGGGTCGAAAGCTCGTCTGTGATTGGCTGGACAGTTTTCAATGAGCACGCTAAAGTTTTTTTTTTTCTTCTCTTTTTTTGAGTGTGATTTTGTGGACTCGTTTTCAGTCTGTCTAGGGTGATAATTCTGCTGTTCTTCCAGATACAAACTGACTTAAAAAGGAAGAACTTTCTGAACAAAATGTAGAGGCGCGTCTAAAATTATGAGCGAAAAGTGTTAACAGGAAAATATGGCCTGAAGTTGTTTGCCAGCAAATGTATTTAATGGATGTAGATTACATTGTCAAAAATGTGAAACATGGTCTAACCTGTCAAATGAAAAGTAGCAAATAGCATAAGGGGAAACTATGAAAAATATATCAAAATATCCAAGTCCAATAGTTGTCAGCTCAGTCTACCCAAAATGCCGTTCACACGCCCATGCATATTCCTTTGAATGTGACTTTGCTCAGAAATAGCCAAGGGGAGAGCCAGTGGCAGCTGAAGCCCAGCAGGAGCTGCTCCGCCTCGGGGGAGGAGGTGCCTGGGGGAGAGAAAGAGAGAGGAGGAGGAGGAGGAGGAGGAGGAGGAGGAGGAGGGAGAAGAGATGACTGGAGGAAGTACATCCTCTCGTCTCTGGACCAGCTGGCCAGTCTGCAGCGGACAGGACACGACGTGGAGCTAGGCAACGAGGACACAGCTGCAGAGGTGTGTGTGTGTGTGTGTGTGTGTGTGTGTGTGTGTGTGTCTGTGCTGTTCTCTGAAGGCTGAGGGGAAGAGGTGTGACCAACTCAACTTTGCTCGAGTCCCAAGTCGGTCTCAAGTCTTGAGGCACAAGTCTCAAGTCAAGTCTCAAGTCTAAATGTAGAACAGCAAGTCAAGTCAGAACAAACCAATATCTTAAAGAAAACTAAATACCTAGGACTTTTAATCCATCAATATTCCTCCATCCTCCCATCACTCCCCCCCCCCTCCCTACCACCTTCCTTTCCTCCTTATTTCCTTCCTCTCTTGCTCCTCTCCCTCCATCACTCCCATCCTCCTCTCCTTCCCTCCCTGCTCTTCATTTCTCCTGCTTCCCTCTTCTTCTTCTTCCTTCTCTTCCTTCCCTCCCTACCACTCCTCCCTTCCTCTCCCGTCCATCTCTCCCTTCTCTCACTCCTTCCTTCCCTCCTCTCCTCTCCTCTCTCTCTCTCTAGGAGTTGGACCGTTTCACCATGGTGGAGCTGTTGAAGAGGATGCTGACTCTGGACCCCCGGCAGCGGATTCTCCCCCTGTCTGCTCTCTGCCATCCCTTCATCACCACAGCACATCTGTCCTTCTGCCCAGAGTTCAGCCGGTACCACCAGGCCTCCAAGCTCGCCATGGAGCAGGTCAGCTGATTGGACAGAATAATACCGTACCGACACCTAATAGAGGGCTTTCAGGTGACGTTAATGCACCACAGCTCTTACGCAACAACAGCTGGTGGTGTTTCTCAACGTGCGACTGTGATTATGTGTAGATAATGTCAGCTTGTTAGCTAACTAACCATCTGATGAGATGAGATGAGATGAGATGAGATAGCACTTATTGATCCCCTTGGGGAAATTCAACTTTGCATCCTGTATCTTTCTATTCTATAAGTATATGCTCTGGGTCTTGTTCTGTACTCAGATACGGCATACAGTGACTTTTTGTTTTGTACAAGAAATACACTGGAAAATAAGAAACCTTAATCAACTTACCCTCGTACAGCGAAGAGATTGGTAATCGGCAACTGTGCTAAAGCATTTGCATGCCCTGCAGTGAACTAAATAAAAAATAAACTGGTCACAGAGGTGAAACTGCTTTTAATATTTTCCTTGCACAATGGCTTTATTGTCAAAAGATTGGTTTACTCTTGTAATATTTATTTAATCACCTACTCATTCATTTCATAAGGAAAATAAAACCCTTACCTTGTCATCTACAGGCCTGTGTGTGGGTCGAGGCACTCGCGGGAGACACATTCAGACAACACCGACCTCACCTCCATCAACCCACCACAGGCTCCACTACTGCGGCCACCAGCGAGGACACAAAGCGATTCCTCCTCCCCAGAGAGCGCGAGGAAGGCCTTCAGCCGAGTCCACAGAGCTCCCTGATCTCTCCACAACAACATGAATACTGCCTGCAGGACAGTCAACAGTTAGACTTGGAGTTAGAGTCGCAGTGTTCGTCTGAGTCGTCCAGTTTGGACGTCCTGGTGGAACCGGTGAAGGAACTGTTGGCCACGGACGACGCGCCAGGTCAAGAAACTCCCATGGGGGTTAAAGCAAGGACCTCTAACGGTAATATAAAGCCACTGAGTGTAGGAGTTTCCTCTGGGTGTCCTCCTGGTCCTCCCCTCCACCCTCCTGACTGTCCTTCCCACCAGCACAGCGCAGCACGCACATGTTCTTCCCACCTATCCCAAGCTAAAACCACATTGGACCATCATCATCATCATCATCCATGGGGGTTCCAGCAGCCTCACCAGCATCCAGGGGAGGTCTCTGTTCAGTTCCCCCAGGCTGAGCGTTCGTTCCTGGGCCAGCCGTGTGGCCAGAACCCCCAGAGGAACAGCCTGCACTCTTCCTACTCGTCCAGGATGAGCGAGACCCAGCGGCCGCACTGCCAGCTCGCAGCCCGCCCCTCTCGCTCCGACCCACACCAGTTCGGACCGCACAGGATGCCAGGAGGAGTCCCAGGAGGAGTCCCGGGAGGAGTCCCAGGAGGAGTCCCGGGAAGCGAGAACTCCCTTCTCTCTCCTCCCTCCAGCTCTTCCACCAGGGAAATCCCCAGTGCCGATATCCACTGCCAGCTTCAGAGCAAGACACAGACGTATGCGCAGGTTCACGCACAACCTCAGTCCCATCCTGAGCCTCAGATCCAGCATTTACCCCAGGCTCATCCCAAAGCAGAGCCCCAGTCTCCCTCCCAGTCACAGACCCTGTCCCAGTATCTGCCCGACTCTCAGTCCCAGCCGCAGCATCAACTTCAGTCCCGGGCAGAGCCTCATAACCAGCCCCAGCCTGAGTCTCACTCCCAGGCCCGGCCCGGGTCCAAAGACCCGGCAGCACCGGCGGAGGGTCTTCATTCTGACCTGGAGGTGATGGGCACATTATTACCATCTAAAGAGACTGAAGTGAAGGGTGTCACTCCAAAATAAGTACAGTTTGGAAAATGTGTGATGCCTACTTTGACAGAATGATTGCATGAAAATAAAATGAATATTATTGAAGTCATCAGCTTTCTTGAGCTCTTTCCTTAGAGCGTAGAGCAATTTTAGAGGATGCAATCATGTTTTTGTTTTTTTTAAAGTTGCACAATGAGCATCAGGTAACAACTTTTTCTCCCAAATGTATAAAGTGTGTTGGAATGAAATGTATCCACTAAGGGTATGAAATAGACCACCTCCCTAATATTGACGTGGTCCCACTTTTGGTTCCATGTTTCAGTTGTCTCAAGGCTTTGAAATCCTTCCTTAACCTTTCTCCTACACCTGTCTCCCTTCCATGAAGTGGATTTAATGAAATTACATACAATACAGAAATCAATACAGCATCATAGCTTCCACCTAGTTAGTATATTTCACAGAGAGTAGGCAGTCCTAAACAGGCCTACTGTAGTTGAACTTGAGACATTGTTGAGCTTGAATCATTATTGATCCCTCTCATTGGCATTGGGATAGCTTCTTTCTCTCAATCAGTAGTTTCCCAAGCTGGGCTTCAGACCCGGACATCACCTCCTTTCTGGGGCTCCTCCCCCCTCCGCCCCAGTCCCAAAATATACTTCCTGCAACTATAGTCAGCATGGAGCTCGCCTGCACTCCTGAGCCTCCACAGACAGGGAGGGGAGTGGGGAGAAGTCTAAATGAGTTGCGTTTGTAAGCAAATACCGTCAAGATGAAATCCAAATGGACATATTTTGGGATGTATTTGAGTATACGACATTTTGTAAGAACTTAACATTGTGATAAAGAATCTTGAGCACTCATCTCTCGTCTAATACGTTCAGCGAGGGAGGAGAGGATGTGGTGAAGTTTTTCTTTTGTTTCTTTTAACATCCCACCACTAAAGTTCAGAACAAAGCCAGAATAGCTTGGATCAGATCAGACCTTAAAAAATAAGTTTCATTGTGTCATAGAAATATTTCTTATTGGCTAGAGCATTGAACAGATGTTTTTTGAATCAATGTGTATCAGAGTGCACATTAAGAAAATGTTAAACCACTTTAAACAGACCAGATGCAGGTTGGATTCAGGATTCAGTTTATTAAGAGTAGTGCTGCAGAAACAGGAGGGAGATAATGATATGTATACATTTGATCTGTGGCACTAACAAACCGCCCCAGAGCTTTTCTAAAAGCATGCTGCTACCTGTAAACACTGGCTTATTTGGACAGTTGCCATAGCAACCATCTCTCCACTAACTGGTATTTCCAATCACTCCACATAGTGGAAATTAAATTGTTTCATCTTCACTTACTATTGCTGCAAACTCAATTAAAAATGGCCCTGAAGACTATGGAACCATATTTTAAAAAGCCCATGTTATTAATAATGCAGACACGGCACTCCAGTTAAGCATTAATTAAGTATTCCAGAGTCCAGCAATCTAAAAATATCAATCAAAAAACACATTCTGATTCAAACTTATTTCTCCCTGAGATGAGCTGGGATGAAGAACTCCCATAGAGGCAGTTATATAAAGTAATGCATTGTGATTGATCTTCAAAACTACACACTGATCAATACGCTGATCAGACTGAGCCGGCTGAGAGAAACCATCGTACCTGAGCGAGCCTAAACAGCGCCCCCTACTGTTACTAACACCAAGGGAAAGAAACCAAATAATGACATTTCTCCTAAAATGAGCCACATCTCTGTTGGAGAGGTTTTCAAAGGGAGTGCTGTCTGTCCGTGAGTTGTAGAAACTTGTAACATACGAAACAGGAACAATGCTTGTCTGTAGCTAAGATTTACTGGACTACATGGCTGCTGTCTGGTCTGCCGGTGGAGCATAGCAACCTAAAAGCTTACCGGACTTGTTACCAGAAGCTGTGGTTCAACTCCCTCGGCCAGCTGGGATAAAAACTGGGCAATTAATTCTCTCCCTAAAATAATTCTCTGAACGCACCTTGAGCAAGGCCCCAGTGTGACTGTGCGTTACTCAGTGTTGCTGAAAAAGAGCGAGTGTGCTTAGTATACATTCTCTGGGTAAATAAACATGAAAACTAAGGTTCTCTCAGGGCAGAAGGAGTATGGCACTAAGTCTGTGTTCACTCTGTGAGGAACACGATCAAACAAGTCACCAGAAGTCCATTCATTTCCTATAGAGCTGAGCAACCGGGGAAACTCGGCCGATGTGTGCATACCATCAACAAACTTGTCGTCCTAGAAAAGTTGGCAACAGCTGAACTTAACTCGATCATCAGCTGTCAGATTTAGCAGCTTCCCTGCTTCCCTACCAATGGGATTTCGTTCTATGAGCAGTTGTTCCACCTTGCAAGTGCAAACTGGACAAAACGGACTGAATGATATGCAGCCGTGGAACTGCCAGCTGCTTCGAATAGAAGTGTCCACCAAATGGCACACGTTACGTCGATGTTTGAGTCTGAGTCAGAGTGTAAATGTTGGCTGCTGCTCTATCTGAGTGTTGGTTTGATTTTGTGGCTTATGGCACGTTTGCCTGATAAACTGATACGGTGTTCTAATATTGGCTCAAGGCTTCTCTCGGCTCGTGACCGGCACACAGAGTTCAAGCTAACAGATGTCTTTGAGGTTAGAGTGCTGGGTGATAGGAGTGCTGTAGGCGGAGCTCCAGTCCCTCTCGAACACGGCCTGCAGCTGTGATTGGACGGTTGGCTCCAGCGTCGGTGATGCAGTCTGGTTGACGACCAGTGCCGAGCCGGCTGTGCTCACAAAGTAGTCGCCTGACCAGTTAGATGTACCTGCGGATGGAAATACACAGATATGTTTCATATTTTAGCCAAATAACATATTTTTCTTAAAAAGGATGAGTGGGCAGGTCATAATAATAATATATAATATAATAATAAATCATATACATAATCATATACATAATCATACAATCAGAGGTGTCCTGTTATAAGAAAATATTGTTTTTCACTTTCATATTGTAAGATTGGTAATTTTTTTATTTTCCGGGTCCGCAATTTCCCAATAATTTCCTAGAAAGGAACTGTTAATTTCTTAGGAAATTTTCTGGAAAGAACCATGAAATTATGTACTAATTAATTATGTATAAACGTGTATATAATATAATGTGTAGCCTTACCAATGTAGGCTATCTTGTCAGTCACCATGTATTTGTTGTGGTTGACTCTGGCGAAGGGAATCTCCTTCTGCTTGGGGTTAGCAGGCACAACAAACAGCCTCTGGAGAAAAGACACAACCGGTGATCAGGTTATCGTTTTTTATTTCAGGATACGCACACTCTGCATTTTCAGTGGTAGAGGGAACACTTGTGATTGTTATTCACTTGGCTCTGAAGCTTGAATAACTTCTACTAACTGTGTACTACTAATTATGATACTACTACTACTACTACTAATCATAAATTACTCCCAGCCTGTAACCTATATAAACAAGGATTACCACTACTCCCACCAGATGATTTATGTCAGCATATTTCATTCTCTAATTTAAAGTCCATATTTCAGCCTTGGTCTTTTTAGAGAAGTAGAAGTGCTACTCACCACCTGGATGTCCAGTTTGCTCTTGGGGTCCTGGACCGAGGCCAGTGACCTGAGGAAGGGCAGCATGACCGGCTGGGTGCTGGCCCAGCAGCTGATCAGCAGACGCACCTTGACCCGCCTCTCGTAAGCCATTCGTCTCAGCTGGGTGTCGATGTCGGCCCAGTACCTGCAGAGGGCGCCACACACAGTCTGAGGACACGGGACCGTCACACTTTGGTCCGAACCACAGTGGGAAAGTTTACTGTGATGAATTTTTGTATTTGGTTTGTTTAGGTTCACACTGCCCAGTTACAAATGAACCAGGGCTTGTAAACAAAAGTCACACGGACTCACCAAAAGCTTGTTTATTGGAGTTTTGGTTTAGGGTAAAACAGGATATTTATGTCTTAAGGCAATTTGGGGTGAAAGAAATGTGGGTGGTTAGCTGATCGTGGGTGGTTTTCACACAGTTTGCTGATGTAGTTTAGGGCGGTGGCTCCCAAAATGGGGTTCGGGGACCGCCACAGGTCTTCCAGGGGGTCTCAGGCATCATGAGGAACAGTTTAATTCCAACTACTTTCTCTCTCCACTGTTATCTCACAACTTACAGCGTACTGGAGACAGATTCACAGTCCTGTGCTAAATCACATCCAACACTAACATCCTCTCAGATGGAGATGCTTCGGACAAAATCATCCTTGACATGAAGAACTCTGGTGACCTCTGGGTTGGGGAGAAGGGTGCTGACAACTGAAGATGCCACACCTGTGTACTTCAGACCTACCTTCGACAGTTCATAACTACCGCACCAACTACGCAAACTAACTTTGACACTTAAGAAGTATCCCTCCTATCGTTATGGTTCTTAGCTACCTGAACAGCTGTGGGATTTACCTTTTGGGATGAGAGAACTCCATGGTGGGCAGGTAGTTCATGACGGCGATGTAGATGAACTGCTGGGCGTCCTCCATCACACTGAGGATGGACTGAAGGTCCGGCGTCCGGCCGGCAGCACAGAAAGACGGAGGGGAACTCTGGAGAGAGAGGGAAGAGAGACGAGAGAAAAGAAAGAGCGATGCAGTGAATGATTTGTTCATTTCAGGAACATTTGGTACCATCCAGGTCCTTGAAAGATGTGAGTGGGGCAGAGTTGATTTAACTAAGGAAGAGAAATTCAGGACTGAAGTTGTGAAATGACAGTGAATCCGATGGATGAGATGCTTTTGAAGCATGACAATGTGTGTTACCTCATCAGTGCATATGAGTGTGTGTTATATTAGTGTAAATAGTTGGAGTAATGGCGGCACCTAGTGGCCATGTGAAGTCCCACTGGATGTAGTTTTCGCATTTTGGACCCTGTCTTTACTTTGTTTTTGATCGTTCTGAAGGAATTTTCTTTGATAGTCTACTCAAAGGCCTGTTTTATTTGAACTGCACATCAGTTTTCAAGATTCATAATTCACCTATTCCTGCAACAGGGTTCCCACACTCACTTGGACATCAAATTCAAAGGACTTTTCAATGGCTTTCAATAACTTGTTTGGTGAAATTGTAGGACTCAAAATTGGCAGGTTTTGTGGTAGGACATGATGACATCGGTCAAAATTAGAAGAGACCTAATTTTTTACTCCTGATCTCATCAAGTCAAGAAACCCTGGTGAAATCAATTCGTTTTCAAACTGCTGCTGGTGTCAACACAAATCTCTATCAAAGGGTTTTCCTCAGGATGTTTAGTATTGATAGGATGGGGAGAAGTCCAGAGAGCTGAGGCATAAGTTAGAAGTATGCCATCGAGGCCATCCATTAATTTTCAAAAACTTTCAAGGCCTTATTGTTTCCAAATCCACAAATGTTATAAGGATTTTCAAGGCCCGTGGTAACCCTGCTACAAGATACTGCCTACTGCCATTGAGACCAACAGCAATCATCAAACGGTAAATACATCTAAATGTATAAAAAATGTAAGTGCACTTGACGTACTACTACTGGCATCTAACTGGCTGTTGGAAACCTTTACAAATAAGCTACAATATGGACTGAAAAGGTTTTAGTTTAGCGTAGATACGGTACTTTAAATGAGTAATAAATCCATAGAGATTAACAGAACTAACCCTTATGTTCCTTGTAGTGTGGCACTAAAAATATGACGTTTCATTCATATGGACCTGCATAAGAAATGGACTGATTTTTAATAGAGTGTTCTTCCTGATCATCTCTATACAGTTGGATTAAGAGTAATCCCAAAACAGAGGTGACGTCTCCCCATCCTTCGCCCCTTCGCCCCCCCCCCCCCCCCCCCCCGACCCGTCTCTCACCGACAGGTAGACGCTGGACGGCGTGCCGTTGAGCGGCAGCTGGAGGGGCGTGTCCTTGTTGTAGGGGGTGGAGAAGCTGCTGGGCCACGGAGACGGGATTGACTGACTCTGACCCAGGAACCAATAGGCTTCGAAGATCTTGCCCAGATCCGCCGCTAAGCAGCTGCAGTTGTAGACGACGGCGCCCAGCTCCTTCACCTGCCAGGGAGAGGAGGAGCACAACACAGATTTATTCTCAGTCAAAGTTTTTTTACCACTTCTAGCTTTGGTAAACTGGGGCATAAGTGAGAGAACAACAGAAGTAAAATTATAAATTACAGAAAGAATTCCCAGGGTTCCTATGCAGTTTCAATTTCAAAATTCCATCTTTTTTCCAGACTTTAATTTCTTGATTTGATGTTAAGATTTTGGTGTTCAGAATGATTTACACAGATAGTCGTCTTGCCATATCACTCTATAGATGAAGATAGAGTGTACATTTCCCGACTTTCCTGTGATCCACATTCACATAGCTCCTTAGCAGCCCCCCCCCCCCCCTTGAAACAAATGTCACCCCAGTTGCCTCAACATCAAAGCTTCCAGTTTCATGTTTTTTTTGGCGGTTTGCTGCACTCTTTCAGATACACAGGATGCTGATGGTGGCGACGACTCAATATAAACCAGAAGTGAGAAGTGGTTTTTAGGTATTAACTCCCATCATGGTGCCAATGATACTGCAGTGCATTGACACTCAGTAATAAATCAGAGGGCAAAAGGGAAATCATCTCACCATGGTGTGAGACTAAAACCCAAGCCAAGAGGACAACTTCCTCTTTAAAGCAAAAGAAACACAACCCAGACAGAACTTCATTTTCCGTGGTTACACAGCCTCTGTGTTTATGTACTGATCTGAAACCACTGATCACATTCAGCAGGATCTTAAAGGATAAACTGACCCTAGATCAGTACTCCTACTCTGAGATGCATGATAACTACCAGTCCAGATAAAAACCTTTTCAGGGGAAATTTGTTCACATGTATTTTAATCTCCTCCCTCTCAAAGTTATCTTATGAAAACCGCAGAGTCATGGGTCGGTCTGCTAGTTGCTGATAAGACACACACAGCGGTGTCGACATCAACACTGTACACTAATGCAGCCTTCAATGTGACAACAACAATATGTAAGTATACTATTTTATAAATTCCTGACTGCATATTGGATAAAAGATGTTTCTATTTTCCTAATTGGGGAGAAACCGGTTTCTACGGTGACACTGCATTCTGATTTTTACGTAAAACTGTTCATCTGACAACCTCTGTGTCTGTGTGTGTGTGTGTGTGTGTGTGTGTGTGTGTACCTGTGTGAGAGACCTCCAGTCCATGTTGGCACTACCAATGTAGATGTGTTTCTTGTCGATCACCCAGAACTTGGTGTGGAGGACGCCTGAGGTCAGCTCTCTCATGTTCACTGTCCGGATGTCAGCTCCTGAAACACACACGCACACGCACACACACACACACACACACACACACACACACACACACACACACACACACACACACACACACTGCTGTCAAGACACTGCTGATTTACTTCTAAAAGTAAAGTAATAATCAGTATCACTTCATTTACCAAGTTCAAGAAATATGCAGGTTTTTGTCTTGCTGGCATGGCTGCAGAGACATCCTGACAACATACATAGTAACACAATACATACTGACAGATGATACAGAGACAACATAACCAGACATTAAGGTTAATTCAATATGGGTTTTTAAAGGAAGATACTGATACTGATATTTTAAGACAGAAGTCGCTGATAGCCGGTATTCAATAACTTAAAATTTTACAATTTTCATGCCAATAAATGACAAGTATTCAGTGTTTCCCACAGAATTTTCTTCTTGTCAGGGTGGAAAAGCCGCTGAAACAGCATTTAGACCATCATGGGACACTTAAAACTCTCCCCTGAAATCCAGACTAATTAAATTATTTTAGGGATAGTAGGCAGGGTGACACTTTAAGGCAGGGTGACCAACCTATTAAACATTAGAGAAAATTCTAGGATATGTTACTGCCTCTAATTCATTTCCAAAAGGCATTCTTAAACAATTAAATGAATAAATAAAATGTGCTAAGAAAATAAAATTCCATGTCAGGTTTTCCAGGTTGTTTTTCTGTATCTGTGCTCAGGGAGGAACCTCCATCATATCAGAGCTGGACGACATGACTGGCCAATATCTGATATTTAATAAAGGCCAACATCGGCCCAATATATCAGTCTACCCCTAGCTGTCAAACAGTTTAAGATAAGCATACGACTCATGAGTGTCACCTGAGCTGCTGAGCAGCCGGAGGTCGTCCTGAGGTTGACTCTGCTGCGGCGTGTTGACGGCGATGCGAACAGGCAGCTTCCCTGAAACCTGGGCCAGTCTCTTCAGGATGGTCTCACCCTGTGACACAGCAAGGAAATCATTTTAATGTTAATGTTCATAAAAACACACGCTACAGCCAAGTGTGTGCTGTTTAATTCCGGCCAATTGGTCTGATTGGTCAAAGAGGCGACCGGGACATGCGGTATTTTTGCATTCTGTTTCTGACTGGACCTGGTTTTTACTTATTGGTAATTTTGACTTTTTTTTTTTATTTTGATTTTGCCAAATCTACTTTGCCATCTGTAATTCATGAGGACTACCATGAAAGGAAGTCTCTGACTTCATTGTGAATATTTGTTTGGAATCAACAGAAGAAGAAGAACTGGGTAGTTAGCATGCGCAGCGATAGCCACCATGACTGAACAGACAAAGAAAAGAGAAACTCAAACTGCATCAACAGAAAATCCAAGCTCCGCCCACACTGTTTGACTGGGAAGTGCAGTGCAGAAACACCACAAAAATGACCCCTTAGCAAATGTTTTTTTGCCAAAACCAACAAAAAACAAGAATCTTTCGGATTCCCACTTTAAGGATGTCAGATCAATCAAATTAAATGAAGGTAATACTGAGAAAGCACAGCCAAAACTGCCAACCAGTAAACTATTCATCTAAACCATAACATAATATTAGAGAAATAGAAAAACGAAATGAAGACCAGCGGCTGGGCTCTGAGAAGTAGAAGCCTGTCAACTTCCATCCATTAAATAATCTTTATGATTAATGGCTACCAATAAATGCCATTTGACCAATCACAGGGCCGGCTGACCTGCTGGGCTGTCGGCTCGTGAGTGCCGGTGTCTTTGTTGGTGAGCGTCCAATAGAAAGAGGCGATGTCGAGGCTGCTGCGAGCCTCGCCAATCAGATCGAACCACGCCTGGTAGATGGAGAGGTGGGTGGTGCTGGAATTAAACTCCAGACCTTCAGGAATGCTCTCCACCAACACAATCCTATCAGAGGAAAAGAGACGGTTTAAAGATAATGTCAGATCAGATACATCAATAGGTCAACAGATAGACAGATCGATAAATACATACTTTTATTATTATCATTATTTATTCCCAGGGGGACACTGGGGTTTAGTCAGCAGCATAAGCATAATTAAGGTAAAAAACACAAATATATACATATATAAGCAATAAAAAATATGCAACTGGAAAAACTATATGTAAAACTATATGTGATTATTTTTGTTAACTCTGCATGCGTGTGTCTTTATGACATCACTGCCGGTTTATATCAGTATCGGATATGATTTACATCCTAGAATAGATATCCCTCAAAAAACCCAAAAAACCAGATATGAGCAGATATTTGTAAATGAGCATGAAGGGCTGCAGTGTGAACGCAGCCTCAGAAGCTGAATTAACACGCCGGTCTCTGGATTCTGTCCCCGTCTGATGCGGAGGTCTGCTTACTTGCAGGGGTCGGAGCAGGACTCGGCGAGGGGCAGGCGGAGCCGGGGGCCGGGGCCGGGGCCGGGGGCGGGGCGGGGGGAGGAGACCCCCGCCGTCAGGAGGTGATGGAGGGCCACGGTGGCCAGCAGCACCGCAGCCACAGTGACCAGACCAACCACACATCTGTAATACTGGAGGGGAGAGACTGAATTACATTTACTGCTGAATGTTAAGCAGAGGTGTGACCAAGTCAACTCTGCTCGAGTCCCAAGTCAGTCTCAAGTCTTGAGGCACAAATCTCAAGTCAAGTCTCGAGTCTAAATGTAGAACACCAAGTCAAGTCCATGTCTTTAATGTCAAGTCTCAAGTCTAAACAGCAAGTCAAGTTTTCTTTAATATCTTAAAGAAAACTAAATATCTAGGACTTTTCAATGCAATATGGTTTTAATAGGATAAAAACTTGGTAAGAGCATCATGAGTTTGATTTCTATAATCAGTTTCAACTTCAATAAATTCAATCGTTCCATACAAATTCAGAAAACAGAATTTAAATTCAGTCGTCTGCTGGAACAAATCTCATCACTTTCAATCTAAGTCATTTACACAAACACAAGATCTCAAGTCAAGACTTTAGAAACCTTTTCAAGTCGTCAGAGTACAAGTCAGAGTCAAGTCCCAAGTCACCAGAACCCAAGTCAAGTCAAGTCTCAAGCAATTAAAACTGGGACTCGAGTCCAAGTCATGTGACTCGATTCCCCACCTCTGATGTTCAGCATTTAGCTGACGCTGTAAAACAGTAAAAACAGAAGCAGAACTGGAAGTGAAATTATGTGAAAAAAAAACTCGTGAGGTTCTTCGGGTGATTTCATGCTTCCAGATCCAACTGGCAACTGTTTGGGCAACATGACAGAGCAACATACTGTACCTGCCAACAGCACTTCCCAGCAACACACTGGGAAAAATCTAAAATATATATTTTCAGGGGAACGGGAATCAATCAATCTAAGAGTAGTGAGAAATCTGAGTAATGCAACGTTGTCCCAAAAACTTGCCCAACAAGTTCCTCAGTGTATCCACAGCTCTCACTTTTAGATCAACATTGTGTCCATATCATTTTTCATTTTCACTTCCAAGTGTGTGTGTGTGTATATGCGTGTGTGTGTACGATGTGTGTGTTTTTGTCTGTGAGATGTGAGACTTGTGATGCTGTCTCTCTCTTATTTGTTTCTGTTTTTAAGTCCTTTGGTGTTTTGTAAAGGACTTGGTGGTGAACCGATTTTTTGATAAGCGTGTGTCTGTCTGTGTGTGTGTGTGTGTGTGTGAGTGTGTGTGTGTGTGTATCCTAACTTACCGTCTGTGCTTTCCTTTTGGATTCTTCTCTCCTCCACTCCATGTCCACCATCTGTAAACAACAGAGGGGCAAAACAAGTCAGACCAAAGACAATTACAACGCAACATTTGAGGAGTTTCATTCCAATATTGAAGGTGTGATGTCAAACAAAACTGACATTTTCAAATAATATTCCTTTAAAATGTTTCATACCTCATTTAGTCAAGAGTTTTTTTACTAAAATGTGCTTGTTATCGTCAATATAGACAGCAGGATTGTGTGTCATGATATCCTAAAATCACCATATGATTCCACTGAAATAATATTGAATCATCGCCCAGCCCAACTTTCGCTACATCTTAAGCATTTAGCAGTAGAATAAACTTCACTCCCTAGATAAACAACATTATAAGAAACTAATAGTAAGAGGTGGAAGAGAGAAGTGCTGGGAACATAAAGCAATAACACGAGCTAAGGAGGGAGGTAAAAGGAGGCCATCCATGACTTAACATAACTGGGTCAGAGCCGCGCTTCCATGACCTAAAAACGCTCTTCTTCCTTCCTGATTTGTTAATGCTGTTTCTCTACAGGGGTGAACAGTCTGGTTTCCACTATTCCACTATACTACTCTAATGCAATAAATGTGAAACAAGTTGGAAAACACTTTCTGATATATTCCTGTAAAGTGGCACGTTTGTAAAATTCCCAGAGAACTAATCAAATTCCCAGACTTTCCCTCTTTCTGGAAAACTCCTCTCAGACTTCCAAGGTATTCCAGGAATTCCAGGACCGATGGGAAATCATAAAAAAGTGTTGTTTTTTTTCAAGATAAATGAATATTACAGCGAGTAGAAGGTGAACATATGGGAACGGGGGTATGACTCAGAGGGAAAAGAGCGACATGAGTTGACTTTTCAGTTTACAGCAGACGATAGAGGGAAACTCTGATGTTCTGATTTGAGTGGGAAAGTCAAATTCATGAAAACTAAAGGGCAGGGCACTTCCTCATGGTGTCGGACACTGTACTGAGTCTTTCCATACACAGCAGCTTACCCTGTCGTAAGGAACGTCCGTCTTCATGTTCACAGACAAAAAATGGCGTCTGATCTGATGGTTAAAGTCCTCTCAGCTCGGGTCAGATGATGCTCTGTGGCTCTGAAAGCAGACAAGAGGAACAAGATGTAACTTCATATCTTCATTAATCTAGCCAATGTTTGACCAGATATTAAAGCGGCACTAGGCTCCAAATGGAAGCGAGACATAACTGTTTGCAAAATTTGAACTTCCAATACCCAGAAATCCTGTGCGGTGAGGTCAGTAAACGTCACACAGCAGCTCATGTTTACCAACTCAGCCGGTCTGTGATGCTTTTTATACCAAAGAAACCAAAGAGACCAGAGAGGAGAAGATCTAACGGCTTCCAGCTTTCTCTGCTCACTGCTGGTTAGGAGACAGACTGGATTTCACTCTCAAGTTTTGATTCGTCACTTCTTGTGGGCGGAGAAGTGAACATACCTGACACCAGAATTTAATTTTGGCAAAAAGAGTGAAATTACAGCGCGTCAATTAGTGCGACGGGACGCTCTCTCTCCACACTTTGTGGTTTCGGCTGATAAGACAGGTGTATTTTTACATAAACATCTTGCCTTAGTACATCTTTAACTACAGACTTGATTTGTCTGGTTATATGTGTATGTCTTTTGTTTTTGTGCTATGTTGATGTTCTACGTTCTATGTTAATTTAAGTGATGATTTAAGTGTAATTTTAGACATGTATTGTCTTTGTGCAGCACTTTGATCAACTCCAGTTGTTTTTAAACGTACTTCACAAAGTAAATTTGACTCGACATGACTACTATTAAAGTAGACAGATAAGCAGATAGATAGGTAGATGCATAGTTGCAGTACAACACAGCAACTCCTCCTCACTCATAAACACACACAGCATTGTCTCTCCTCGGCCGGACCCCTGTGAGCAGCTGACAAAGAGAAGGTTCCAGGTGTTTTCCACACAGACAGAGAAAAACCTGCAGGTCACCTCTGGTACAAAGACACGGCTCACATCCAGCCCCAAACCCTGCAGGCGTCCAACAGAAAACATCACGCAAACACGCTAACGGCTGACAAAACATCACTGTTACAGACCGGATCCTCTGTGTTTCAGAGAAGTCATATAAAGAACTTCAGATCTTGTTTTTTGGATAAACAGCATTTCTGAACAGAAAGTCTTTTTATGAAAGGTCTCATGCCAAAATGATTCATATCCATTTTTGGATGTTTTTACTTGAAATTCATCACTCAATAGTTCCAAAATATAGATGACACCATCCTCATAAGTATTAGTATTAGGGAATGATGAATCACTAAAATGATAATCCCAATTATTTTTTTTAGATTATGTGATCATGATTATTAATCATGTTTATTAGTGTTGATGATTTGGTGAACAAAATAATTTGACCAAATATTTGGGATCTTATAGCACCGTTTCTGACTATTTTCAACTACAGTGGCTGTTAAAAATAAAATGAAATGTTTCAATATTGCTGATATGCCAATATTCCAAAATTATCAATTGTGATTGTGATATACGACTCTACGCAATTAATTCTGTAGCCTAGTTAGTATTTGATAAGAAAGGGTTTAAAGCAGTAAGAAAAATGAGATTTCAAAATAAGTTTGACTTTCATGTCAGCACTTGTCAGCACGTCACTTTTTTGTCTGTTCATAGTATAGTCTTTTTTAACTGCCTATTGCTCTTCGCAAATATGTCAAATAAACCGCTGGTGGCCTTGTTCACATCTTTGATTAAAAACATCCAACAAACATCAGCGACACAAAAAGCAGGAAAAAGGCAAGAAAACAATAACAGACACTGCTTTTTTCAAAATTCACATAATGAATTTTGGCTTGAATCTGATGTGATTTTGAATTTATTTTTGCTTATGCTCACTGTTGCACTGTATGTTGTTTGTCTGCAACTTTTAAGGTTAGACTATATAAAACTAAAAATATGTGACCAACAGAAACTGTTTACTGGCATCTGAGGTGTGGTGATATCAGGTTTTATTGCATGAGAAAGAGGAAGAGGAAGTGTTGTGGCCAAAACGCTGACAGTTGCAGTCTCACTCTAAACCTGCGGGATCTGGCACACGGGATCTGGCACACGGGATCTGGCACACGCTCTGAGAGTCGGCGTCTCCTCAGAGAAACATGTGATTCATTCATACATCATTTTAAACTCAACGTCTAGTCGCACTGTTTTACTGTGTCACTACAAACAGGTCAAAAACAACTCAGGTTCTGTCAGTATGAGAGGTTACTGACGTGTGTTACGTTGTAGTTTGGGACAACACACACATTTGTCAGTTATCAATGTCCATGTAGCCCTTCACAGCCTTATATTTTGTGCTTTTTTAAATACTTCAAGTGTGTATGGTACCCATATAAGTGTACTTTTGCATTGTCAGCTGCTCCTTTCTCCTTTTCTGATTCCATTTTCCACGTTATTTTTTTAACTCACTTATCAACACAACATATGTGAATATCAACCAGGTTTCCCACACTCACTTGGACATCAAATTCACTTTTCAAGGTCTTGTTTGGTGAAATTCAAGGACTCAAAATTAGCATGTTTTGGGGTAAGACATGATATTGGTCAAAGTTAGACATCATGGAGGAGGAAGTGAAGAAATCCTGGTGAAATCTTTCATTTTCAACCTGCTGCTGTATGAACACAAATCTCCATCACAGGGTTTTCACAGGGCATACCGATGAATTTGGGTGCTATATTTTGATTTAAAAAAAATAAAAATCAAATACTTTCAAGGCTACTTCCATTCATTTAAAAACAACACAACCTTTTATTATCCAGACTGGTCTTCCTTAGTCTGAATTTGTTTCAAAGAGGGCAACACATTTCCCACTAGTCATACTGTGAGCTTAGTTTAGACGCTGTTTGGATCAATTGCATGGACATTTGATTTTTTTTTTTTTTTAGCTGTAAAAAGACGGTCCCATTGACTTTAACAGTTTGGGAGAAGGCTGAGATGTGTGCCTGTTTAGCTGATGTTGTGTACAGACCCTGCTGGTGACAAGAGGGAGGAAAATGTGCATAAGCTACTGGATCACCAAACTATGACTCTTTATGTCATAGAAAATGTATCCACACTGGTTTCAACGCCCCAATGAGTTACTGACACTAGAACAGTGGATTCTGGGGGAGAAGAGAAGGCCAACAAGCTGTGGATGAAAGGCGGTAAATACAGTTATAACTGCTATTTTGCTGTGCGATTTTGAAAATCAAACAACACTGGTTTATAGAGAAAGTGGGTCTAGAAAAAGTCACGGAGAGACATTTTGAAAGCTGAGATACTTCAAATCTAAAATTCAAACCAGCAGTCACTTGATGGAGGCTTTTCCTTCATAGGGTTAAAGCAACATTTTGACCAACAAGCTCTTAATCAGGCTGATTTAACTAAGTGCTCTAAGCAGATTTTTTTATCTGTTCCTCTTTTTACATCATCAGCATCTGGTCTGAAACAAGCTGAATGTGCAAATTTCACTCTTCCATGTCTGCTTCATAAAACTGCTGTTGACTCCAGGAAATACAACAGCCAAAGGACATGAAAAAAAAGCTTTAAACTATCTTTGGCCAAAGTTGTAGGAAGGCATTCTCGTCACTGACAGCAGCAGACAAGGGAGGCCTGTTTATCTGGGCAGGGAAACAAATCACATTAGGAGGAGAGTAACAAGTGACTCGAGAGTTTTGGCTCAAGTTGTAGAAGTGAGAGTGAATAAGAGAAGATTATTCAATTCCTAAAGTATCCAAAAGGAATCACATAAAAGGGCAGTAGATCGTGTTTGTATCGTCTAAAGATGAGTAGGAAAACACACTGAAAGATGAATATAATGTTAGCTAACATTTAGCTTTTAATAGATCCAGCAGCCCAGTGAAAACCACAAGAATACCTACAACTGTGTATTTTGTTTTTAATAGTACTCTAAATCACATACTAAACGGTTAACTTACACTGGAACTAGTAGTTGGGTTACTATAAATAGTAGAGTCGCTGACAGTGCAGACCAACAACAACAACAAAAGAAACACACACCGTATTAACTCACTTGATAGCATGTGTCCAGTGTGGCTGAAATCCTCCATAAAACAGCGTCGTGGCCTCTTCGTTTGTCACATTAACATTTCAAACCAGTTATTTCTTTCTCAAAAGCACGAAAAACAAAACTAAACACCCTCCAAACTGGAAGCGACGTTAGTCTCTCTGAAGTACCAAATACAGACAGGACGCTTTGGAGTGGAGAGGCGGTCATGTGATCGAGCCGAACCACGACAGCCAATGGGGAAAGAGCTGGCGTCGTGACGTGTCCTGACCCAGAGGTAAAGTACAGTAGTTCAGTTCGCCTTTCCAGCCGCACGAGGGCGGTGTGGGGCTGTGACACGGAGCAGCCGGGCCGGAGCAGCCGGGCCGGAGCAGCCGGGCCATCACACAGGCCGCTTCAGAACAGACTAGAGCTGGTGTGCAGTATTTCTATTCTATTCTATTCTATTCTACTCTACTCTATTCTATTCTACTCTACTCTAATCTGCTCTACTGTACTATGTTCTATGTTCTGTTCTGTTGTATTCATGTCTCGTCTAGTTCAGTTCTGCTCTATTCCACTGTGTTCTAGTATTCTATTCTATTCTATTCTATTCTATTCTATTGTACTCTATTCTGCTCTATTGTACTCTGTTGTGTTGTGTTGTGTTCTATTCATGTCATGTCTGGTTCAATTCAGTTATATTCCATTGTGTTCTAGTCTTCTATTCTATTCTATTCTATTCTATTCTATTCTATTCTATTTAGTTTAGTTTAGTTTTAGTTTTGTCTATTATTTTGTTTATTATAGTCTAGTCTAATCTAATTTCAGCTATTCTATTCTGTTCTGTTCTACTCTAGTCACATCTAGTCTAGTTTCATCTATTGTTCTATTCAAATCTTCTTTAGTCTATTCTATTCTACTCTAGTCTAGTCTAGTTTTGTCTAATGTACTCTTCTATTCTATTCTATTCTATTCTATTCTATTCCTGTACAGCTCCATAATTTGATATAAAGTGTTGACAGTCAGACAGATCCATCCCTCCATCACTCCCACAGGTTTTCCAGCCTGATCAGACGGTCGGCTGTCTGCTGGACTCTGTGGACCAGAAGCTGTTGTTACAGACTCAGGATCCGACCTCTGACCTCTGACCTCTGACCTCTCCCGGTCCGCTGCAGGTTCAGCCAAACACAACACTTTATTCATACATACAAAATATAATCCTAACACAGACGGGTAAGAGCTTAGACCCATAAGTGTGTGTGCAACAAGTAACTATAAGTGTAAAAGTGTTTAAGTTCAGGTGGAACAGTCTCCTCTGCCCCCAAGGCTGAAAAATATCAGCAATAAATTTTAGCTGTGTGACACTTTTCTGAAAACAAAGTCTACAAAGAGCACGAAACCAATTGCCTAAAGGACTTGCGTACAGGTTATTCATAACTACCTGACTTCTCATGTTGTAAGCAAACAGAGATCCAAAGACTAACTTACTACAACTGCTGTGTTTACTGAACTCCAGTAGACACTGCCTTCAATTTTAAATCTACTTTTACTTGGATAAATGTATTTGGATAAATTTATTTTTTGGCATAAGAGAAGTGAGTACACATCATTTACAGTAGTGACGTTATTCTCCTATAAATGATACTATTTGTTGGTAGCATTAAAAAGACAACATTTCCATTTACAGTAAACTATCAAATCATTTGCGAGGACCATACAAAATGATGCTTTGACGTCTAAAGAGGCAGCAGGTGGGGGTTCAGTGTCTGCTGATGGATACAACACTTTCTCCAACTTCAGTGAAATTTAACTGAGCTGCAACTGCTTTCTGCATTCGGAAACTTCACACGTCGGCGGCCCCAAATGGCAACAAGAGATAACTGTTTGAAGACTTTTGAAGATCCAGAAATCATGTAACATGAAGTCAGGAAAAGTACATTTTATCTTCTTAGTGGCTGGAGAGAGTACAGTCCAACTTTCTGCTGATTAGGAGACACTTTTGTATTTCGATCTTAAGTTTTGATTTGCCTCTTCCTGTGTGAGAGAAGATTTCCTGCCAGAATTTCATTTGGGCAAACAGAGCGAATCTACAGCGTCTATATTAAGTGATGATGGGACGATCTTCTGTGTTACACCCCTACTTTGTATTTAAGGTTGATGGGACAGGTGCATTTTTACATAAACAACTTGCCTACAGCAGCTTTAAATAGTTCAGTATCCACCTTTACTGCATCTACCTTACCCAAAGTCCTCCTACTCCTCTTGCTGACAGCTTGCTGTATTCACTTCTCAGTCTGCCTCGTGTCTTTCTCTGACTGTCCACCTCCTCATAACTCATGCAATTTCCTAACGGATGAAAGGCCAGTTTTAATTAACCGTCTTTACAGGCAAATACGCCTCATTCTGCTTAGCTTCCGTTCAGCTTCAAACAAAGCCGAGATGGAGAGCCGCTCAGACAAAGACCTGCAGCTGTTTGCACAGCCAGAGGTAAAGAGCTGATAAATGCTATAGGTTCATTTCCAAAACACTATAAATACATTAAAAAAAAACACATTACGTGAAGCTCATCATTCAATATTTCTAAAATATAGTGAATTCAGTCTGTAAAGCTGCTATGTTGGGTTGACAACTAAGGACTTACAGTTATATACAAGCCTTCAGAAATTGCCATAATTAGTTTTGAACTTGTACAATCAATCATTTTGTAAGAGAAGGTGTAAGTTGTTTTGTATGGCGATCTCACTGTGGAACAAAACCTGTCAAATTCTAGGTTCATTTAACTTCCTCTGGTGAGTTATGAGCCTACAGTATTAGTTCAGTGATAGTGCTGCTGAGAGAGAGAGAGAGGGAGAGAGAGAGAGAGAGAGAGGAAAAAGGAGAGAGGGAGAGAGAGGCTATAATGCTTTGTTTAATTTGTAACTGCACTACATATTTACATATTTTAAATATGTAATATCTAAATCTAAAAAAAAAATGTACCTGTATTGCATTATGTTACCTAAAAGAATAATGTATTCAGATCACATACTTAGAGGTAAAATGAGAGGATTACTTCTGGGAATACTTTAACTGAAAGTAATCAGAATACATTACTGAGTTTAATGTCTTGGATTATGTTACTGATTACAGTGTTGATGAGGTAACTAGTAACTGCAACTTTGCTGGAAATATTCTTCTATCATGAGTTCTGTGTCAATCAATTTAAGAGTGAAAAAAAAAAAAGAAAGTCTTCAATTCAGTAACTCAGAATGTGAACAAAGCCAGAGGTGGGTGACTGTGTTTCAACAGGGGGCGCCACACTGCAGCTGCACATCTGGGGTCTGAGACGTCTGCAGACAGGACTGATGGTCAGTGTTGGTCAGTGTAATCACATTACTTTTCCCTGTAACGGAGCAAAACAAGGCATTACTCTTCCAAATTCAGTAATACAGCTACCGATCGAACAGATCGGTCGGTACCTGCGTTTCATTCTTCAGCCTCTTTAACTTCTTTATTGGTGTAATATCTACGAAAGATTCCCCTCGTCTTCTGCTGCCTTCAAGTCATGTTGGAAATATCAGAATCGCAGCAGAGAGACGCGGTAAAGAGCGGTAAAAACTACTCAGAAAGTTTGAATTTAACGCTGTAGGCTCTGTCTTCATTAAAATGCTTAAAAGAAAGATTTAGTGTCTGTCATTATTTAGATTCTTCTGCTGTAATGTGGCTTCGGTCGACAATATTTATCGGCCCAATGAACACAGTAAGTCTCGCTCAATCGTTTCAGGGTGTAACACAAAAGTAATGTAACGAGGAGTGTAACTAATTAATAATGTAATTGATCACTTTTTTCCAGGGAAGGGAGGGGCAGTTCGGTGGTGAACACGGCGGCTGGGATCGCCCGTTAAAAAAACGTGGAATGTGCCTTTATAAGAAGGTGTGGGCAAATGTTTCTGCTTCCTTTTGTTGGTGGTGAAACCTGCCGTTTGATAAGAAAGAAAGGGCCAGACTGGAAAAGAATTCCAAGATTATCTCACACACACACACACACACACACACACACACACACACACACACACACACACACACACACACACACCTTTACTCTCACCATTCAGTCTGCTGTATTAAGGAAATGGTTATTATTTTGCAGCATTTCAAAAGTCTGCATCATACTATTACAATATTTCTAAGTGTTTATTTCCACTCCTAGAGGTGTGTGTGTGTGTGTGTGTGTGTGTGTGTGTGTGTAACCATGGAGAGTGACCCAGAATATACCAGACAGTTTTATGTTTTTTACAGCGACAGAGGCAGAGATATGGTGAGGCTGTAAAACTCACTTCCGCAGTATAGATCCCTTCTTTTCCTACAGTATGGCTTAAGTTACACTCACACACACACACACACACGCACACACACACACACACACACACACGCACACACACACACACACCTACCATCCAAACTCTCCCTCTTTCTTGTCTTCTGGTGTATTTCTGTATTTCTGACAGCTATAATTGATTGATGGATGTGTTATCAGAAGAAAACAGACTGTAAAATAATCACAACAGAGTTTAAACTGCATGTCAGTAATCAAAATGACATTGAAAGTTCTTCAATTTTGCAAAAATGACTCTTACTTTAGTTGACAGAATCAGTGTAGAGTTACATAAAGTATGGCAGAGAGGAAGGACAAGACGATCAGCTGGCTTTAATGTCAGTTTCACATGGTCCAGTACTCAAATTACTTTTTTGTAGTAACTAGTAACTTAGCGTGTTACTTTTTAAAATTTTCTATTACTTTCATATTGTTTGTTTGTTATTTTTTGGTTAAAAAAAAAACTATAAAAAAGTGAAAATCCTGCAACATCTGGTGCAGACAACATGCTGCTAATTGAAAAAACTCAATCCAAGTCTGCATGATATAAATGATATAAATGATATAAATGGGTTTGGTTCACTGGTTTAAAAACAGAGCAACAGTCTTGCATTGCATTTTGAAATAATAATCGACAACAGCAGGTTTTTAAAGTGGGGAATGCAAAAGTACTCTAACAAGTTACTTTTAATAAAGAGTAACTTTAAAACGTAACAACTTACTTTTTAAGGTAAGTACGGAAGTAAAGTAACAAATTACTTGAAAAGAAACTTTTCCCAACATTGCTAAAATGTAGAATGTACTGTGTATATTGCTGTGAGCACATTGTTTTGCGTCAGCCTGCTGCCTCCTGACGTCAGGACAGTTCCTCCGTACCTTCACCAGCTTTCTGAAGAAGAGGAGACTGATTAACATGCGATAACAAATTATTTTCCTCCTGGAGGCTCATTCAGACTGTAGGTGTGTTTCTGAGCCCAGTGACTCACCAGCTCTCTCTGCCTGAGCTCATAATTAACAGCACTTCCTGTTTTTCTCAGTGTAGTTCTGCTTAAAGGGGCTTTTCACCCACAATGCATCACATCTGAACTGACTTCTCCCCCACTGATTCTCCAACAAACATTCTTGCGATGGTCTTCAGGTCATCAGATAGTTGGGTGTATTGTTTTTTTTAAATTTGTATTCCAATAAAAATCCCTCTTCACTGATGATATAATGGTTCTCAAAGTGGGGTCTGGGGACCACCGGGGGTCCTTGAGGGGATTCCAGGAGGTACAATAGGCCCTTTTCACATCGTCATGGTAACAACTTCCATGCTGAGAGACCGGTGCATCACAACTTTCTGTGGCAACTTTCTTTTTCCGACTTATTGACAAACCAATCCAACAAAGACAGCAACACAACAAAATTGTAATGGTTACTAGCACTAGATACATAATGTATAACGATATGCAAATGAGGTGATGACTGCCAAGAGATGACAAAACTCTGCTTCATAATGGAAGAGGGAACTTAAGTTGAAGAACTTGTAGCCTTTCTCTAGTTTAGATCCAGGAGTCAATGAAAACAGTCTTTGCACTTGACCAATGTTAATGTTGGACAGCTGTTACCATGACGGAAGCTGTTACCATGACGACGTGAAAAGGGCCTATGAGGAATAATTTAATTTCACTAGAATTTAATTCTCTAGAAAGTTTGCCAATTAAGGAATGTAATCAGAATGACTGTTCTGATCACAGGTTTCACTCTCATCACTGTCATATCTTTATGTACAGTACAACCCTAACAATAACCCTAAATCAGTACAACAAAACTCCCCCCATATGGGGGATCCCCGGGATAAAATGGTTTCAAATTTGGGTCCGAGGCCTAGTGTGTGTCTGTTTGGGGGTCTGTGACATGAAAATGTTTGAGATTCACTGCACTTTAAACACCCTAAAACTATATTTAACCATCAGTATTCCTCCATTACAGTAGGCAGTGCTATGCTTTCATTTCACTGAGTTGTGTTTGATAAGAGAACTGACCAAACCAAATGATTCTGTGCAAGACTTGTTTACTCTTTTAGGAAATATTTGAGGTTATGTCAATAATACACCAGCTGTGTTTTCTTTTTTTTTTTCTTTGGTAAAATGGCCGCTTAAGGTCGGAGCTTGGCTATATGGGTCAGTGTAAAGGACCAACACCTAGCCGTGCTGCTAATGGCTGCTGGTGATCCTATTGGCTGCATAACATCTTTATGGTGGCTTTGTCATTCAGACTGCAAGACTTTAACATTGGCATTTTTTATTTTTTTTTACAATTACATCTCACCCAGTGCTCGAAGTGGGCCGGTGTACGGTACTCATCGGTACACAGTACCGGCACTCTTTGGTGTACCGTGACTTTTTCTTGCGCACCGGCACTTCTCAAACGCTGCCGGTACTCTTTTCTACCCTCTCCCAATCAGGATCTCTCGATTCATGGCCCTAAATAAACTACATTACCCAGGGGGCACGGCGTGACGGAAATCGGATCGCCTGTTCCGCTCTCGCCTGTCTGCTTTTCCCTGTCGGCGGCTAGTGGAGCGTCAGTAACGTCTCAAGAATGAGGGAATAAAGCTGCATTCCACTGTACTCTGAACTCGGAGAAAAACGACTTCCAACACGGAAAAGTGCAAAGGAACGGTCGTTCAAGTCGTAGTTCCCAGTCGGAAAGTCGGACAAAATTATTTCCGTCCAAGTTGTCCGACATACACACAGCTGATGTCACAGCATCAATTTGTACTTAATAAAACTTGATTTTACTTGATATGTAGTTTTTGTGTTATGAAAACGTCTTGTAACACTTGACTTGCGCTTCGTTAGTAGATAGAAGTCTTTGCTGTATGAACTCGCCTGCTAACGTAACTAGAGCTGTCAGATAGCTTAACGTTAATGGGCAAAGGCTGTTGCGTCCATGTTTTTCCGAGAAGACGCGCTGGAACGCATTTAGATCGGAGGTCGGTAGTCCCAAATCGGAACTACCGACCTCCGACTTCCAATTGAATGCACCATAAGAACCGAGTTCTTGTTGTATTGGATGGTTTCCGAATTGAAGAGGAGATCCTAATGATTCTTAATGGGCCTTACTGTAAAGTGATGGTCTACCAGGTACGCCAACACAAACTTGCCAGAGTTTTAAATGCAGTTTGGTGCAACGTCCTCTCTAAGAGATGGAACGGCTAATCAACGGTTCGGTACTTTATGACAAACTTTCCTAACATGTAAGTCTTTAAAGGAGAGAGATGCTGATGAAACAGCAGTCAAAGAACCTGACAACGAATAACCGTGTTCGTCCTCCCAAAAATGTCTAGCGCTTGCTGAATGTACGCTACCATCAAATATTCAATCAGATAATATAACATAACTGTCTACTGTTTCTTTAGAATAGACTATTTGGTTAATCTAACACAGCAGTATATCTCTTGACTGAATTCATTGCCACTTGCATAACTAGGCTACTCTGTAATTTTTTTTCTATAACTCCCTCTTCTATCCGTGTCTGTGTCTGTTGTGTGAGTCCTTGGATGGCTGGTCAATTATTTTTTACTCTAATAATTGAAATGGTTGTCTCCTTGATGTGAACATCAGCAATATCTCCTAGTATCTTTAATTCCCTGTAGAAATTCAAAATGTAATACTTAATGATTTGCTGACACTGGCCGATATAGCTACAAGCCAAATGTGAATAAGGGGAGTATCGGCACTTAATTTTTTCCACTTTTTTCCACCGATCTCACCACCTTAACATCAGAAGGGCCAAAACCCCCATGCTGCTGGGTGTTGAGATTTTAAAATGTAATTTCTTCCACAGTTTTATGTGCCATTGTAAATGTATTCTGACTTTTCCTCAATAATTTGGGCTTTTACTGTAATGCCTGCGCTTTTAGAATAAAAACAAAAATCAACTTAGAAAATAATGTATACGCAGACAGTTTTGACAATTTTCTCCACATACTGCTGTTGTTAGGAGGAAACCATGTAACTCCAATTTGAGTGATTTTCATGTTTGAACTTTTTAAGTTGTAGGATTAGATGTTCCTCTATGGGATGAGAAAATTCCCCGGCCTCTCGCTTTTTAAACCCTTTCAAAACTTATTGGATAAACTGAGAAATGCATTGTGGTCAAGCTAAAACCAAGGCTGTTCTTTTAGTTCCTGAGAAGGTGAAATTTTGGAGATACAAATGACACATTGGCACACAGAAGGTTAATATCTATATCTATCAATAACTGGATGGCCGCCATTAAAACTCTATTACTAACGTCAGACATGATTACTCACTTGCCCTCAGAACAAACAATGACTCCTCTGTTTTTTGCCTGCCGCTGACACAACTTTAAGGAAGCTAAACGTCCCGTCCTGTGATCCAGGCTCATTAGTAAAACATACTGGTACCGTCATAAAAAAGACCCACGGCCCACATTGGGGACAGACCCGTAGTTTTAGAAACCCTGCTGTAGGCTGAAGGGCGGTTTGTTCACACACAGGTTAGTACCTGATGTACTGCTGACTGACTCACATCCTCCTGCTCTGTTCTGCACTTCATTAGTCATTCACTATTGATCTGTTGTGTTCTCTCTCTCTCTCTCTCTCTCTCTCTCTCTCTCTCTCTTTATGAACCCATAGTATTAAGTTTGAACACAAGTCTCTGTCCCTCTGTTCCATCTTTGTCTTTGTATCCTTGTCTTTCCTCCTCTCCCTCTCTCTCTCTCTCTCTCTCCCTCTCCCTCTCTCTGTCTCTCGCTCTCTCTCTCTCTCACACACACACACACACACACACACACACACACACACACACACACACACACAGAGCTTC
Source organism: Centroberyx gerrardi (assembly GCF_048128805.1). NCBI lineage: Eukaryota > Metazoa > Chordata > Actinopteri > Beryciformes > Berycidae > Centroberyx > Centroberyx gerrardi. The sequence continues at coordinate 29,925,663 of NC_136002.1, forward strand.
CAGGATCTTGGGTGAGCCAGTCATCTGTGCAGTTAAAGGATGTAGAGGAGGAAGTGAAGTGGAGCGACTGTTCCAGGCAGCTGTAATCCAGTCAACACCTGACTGGCTGACTGACTGACTGACTGGTTTACTGACAGACTGACTTTCTCACTCACTGACGGTCTGACAGATTGACAGACTGACTGTCTGGTTTACTGACTGTCTCTCTGACTGACTGACTGACTGACTGACTGACTGACTGACTGGTTTACTGACTGTCTCTCTGACTGACTGACTGACTGACTGACTGACTGGTTTACTGACTGTCTCTCTGACTGACTGACTGACTGACTGACTGACTGACTGACTGGTTTACTGACTGTCTCTCTGACTGACTGACTGACTGACTGACTGACTGGTTTACTGACTGTCTCTCTGACTGACTGACTAGCTGGTTAACTTACTGGCTGAGTGGTTGACTGTTGACTGACGGACTGGTTAACTGACTGACTGACTGATTGGGTGGAGAGGCAGGCTGGCTCCATTAGCCTTAAAGACACACACACACACACAAACACACACACACACACACACACACCTACACACACACACACACCTGGACACACCTAGCTGTCCCAGCGCAGTGTGCCACAACAATAACATTCCTTCCAGGGAAGAAAGAAGTTGCTCAACTCCTGACATTTGATAACATTTTATGGACGTCTGCGCCGTCTGAATACGATATACCATATCCCTATGAACGTCTGTCGCCATGGCAACAAACTCTGTTCCTTCTATAGATAAGGCTTTGCATCCACATTCAACTGGTGCAGGTTCAACATTCAAATAAGGGAAATTAAAAACAAAAAAGTTTGCCTCTTTCATTGCTGTTGCTTCTCCTTTCAGCTCATGTTTGCAGTTGGCCTGCATGCTTGAATGATATGTTTAATATTTTCATATGAAACTTTTTGTACGCTGCGTTCTTGGCCAGGGCTCAGTTGGGAAAAAAAAAAAAAAGTACCTGGATCCTACAGGATATAACACGGTGGTGAGAATGAATAAAATGAAAATAAATTGATTTTGACAGTAAGCCAGTTCACCCCCCCACCCACGCCTCTCTGGGCTGGACTTGGTGACCGAGGCAAGGGGGGGGAGAGGGGGGGGGGGAGATCTGGGTGACAATGCCGAGAAGGGGAGGGGTGGGGGGGGTGGGGGGGGTGGGGGGTGCAGGGCAAAAGAACAGGCTGTTCTGCCACAGGTGAAGGCTGATAGATAGATAGTGGACTGGGGGTCAAAGAGTGAGGTGGGGGGGGTTGTGGGGGCGGTTGTGGGAGGGTGTGGTTGGGGCAGTTACACTCTTAAAAAGGATGTGGTGTCACTCAAAACACATCCTGGTGTCTGGTTTGGGACGACGCTTCAGATTTGCGCTTCTTCTCAACGCTAAATATCTTCATGACAAGATACACTGAAACAAAATCTGTTGTCAGGAGGCCGTGGGAGCATTTAGGAGGCAGTATAGGGCAGTTAGGAGGCAGGAGGGGCAGTTTGTGAGATGTTGGAGAGGTGGAAGGGGCAGTTTTAAGATGTTGGGGGGGTAGTTAGGAGGTGGAATGGGCAGTTTTGAGATGTTGGGACAAGTTAAGAGATAATGGGGGAAGTTAGGATGAGAGCAATTAGTAGCAATTAGTAGGTGGTGGGGGCAGTTTGGAGCTGGAGGAGGCAGTCAGGACACAGTAGAGGCAGTTAGGATACAGTAGAGGCAGTTAGGGCAAAGTGGAGGCAGTTAGGAGCTGGAGGGCCATTTTTTTTTATTTTTTTTTGTATACTTTATTATCCCCGTGGGGAAATTTGTCGTCTGCATTTGACCCATCCTATACACACACCAGGAGCAGTGGGCAGCCGCAGTACAGCGCCCGGGGACCAACTGACAGGAGTATTAACCCTAACATACATGTCTTTGATGGTGGGAGGAAACCGGAGCACCCGGCAGAAACCCACACAAACACGGGGAAGAACATGCAAACTCCACACAGAAAGGACCTGGGACAGACCGGGGTTCAAACCCAGGACCTTCTTGCTGTGAGGCAACAGTGCTAACCACTGAGCCACTGTGCCGTCTAGGTGATAGAAATAGGATGTAGGAGGTGAAGGGAGTGGTTGGTAGGTGGTAGTTAGGAGGTGTGTGGGGGGGGGGGGGGGGGGGCAGTGAGGTCACAACAGGGGCAGGGGTTAAGTGGTAGAATGGGCAGTTAAGAGATGGCGGGGTAGTTAAGAAGAGAAAAGAATAGAGATAGAAGGTAGTTGCTTAGAGTGGATAGGAAAGGGTGACTGGGTGTCAGAGAGAGAGAGTGTGTGTGTGTGTGTGTGTGTGTGTGGGTGGGTAGTGTAGGTCAGATAGAGCAGGTAACTTATTACCCAGTCCGGTCGAACGAGGTCTGTGTGTGGGAGGAGGGGGGAACAAGAGGAGGGGGGGGGGGAAAGGAGGAGAAAATAAGAGAAAAGGAGGAGAAGAGAGGGGATAAGAGGAGAGGAGAAGAAGAGGGGGAATAGGAGGAGGGAGGCGGTCCCCTCTGAAATATTGATCCTCATTAGTCCGACCCCTAAAGCTTCCAGCTCTAAACTTTACTCCCTGACAGAATGTGAAGGATTTCCTCTGCTCCGTTGTGTTTGAAGCAGCTTTTGTTCAGTAAGACACAAACACAACAGACGGCTGAAGACAAGCTCTTTAAGAGGCTGAAGACTCTGCGGTTTGGACAAACAGGATTTGGTCGCTGTGGGTTTCAAATGACAGTGTAGCAACATGTTTGTAATGAAATGAGAATGTGATTTAATTCAACTCTATCCCACTTAATTTGGGCATAATGTGAAAGATGCAAAACACCAGCAAGACATGCAAATGTCAAAATATTAACACAGAGTTAAACAAACAGCACCAGTGCACTTCAAATATAGTCTTATAGACAATAAAATATATTATTACAGATCTAACAAGTGCAGTCTAAAATATGTGTGAGGTTAAGGTTTTTAAGTAGAATAATGTAGTGTCAATGACTGCTATTTCCACAATAGTAAGCAAATTTAAGGTTCAGGTTACTTCATCAGTGAGTTTACTGACAACTATCCAGTCAGTTGAGGTGAAAAAAACCCAAAAAAAACTACAGCCGACCTGGCGCTTGATTCATTACCTACTTGAATAAATTCCTAATCTTAATCTCCCATATCAGACTCCCTTCTGTCTCGGCCTCTAGAATGAGGAAGTGAAGCCAGAGCGCCGAGGTTAAAGGTGACTTTGGTTGTCAAGGCAACCTCTTTTAGGTCAGTATCGGGGGGTCTTATCAGCGCTCTCTCAACCTTTCTGCCTTTCTGAGCATCGGGATCAATATAAATCACATTCAAATTCCAGTTCACTCAATGATTGGACTAGACACTAGGCGATTAATTCATAGAACCCTCATTTAAAACCCCATAGTGATTGTATTGTGCTGCGTGTTTCTGTATGATGTTATGTTCTGTTCTGCAGTGCAGGTTGTTCTCTGTGTTGCATCATTTAGGGCATTTCAGTAGGGGAGAGAATTTCCCACTGTGAAATCAATAAACTACAGCTATGACTACTGCTACTACTGTTACTGCTACTACTAATACTACTACTAATACTACTACTGTTACTGCTGCTACTACTGCTACTACTGTTACTGCTGCTACTAATACTACTACTACTGCCACTACTGTTACTGCTGCTACTAATACTACTACTACTGCTACTACTGTTACTGCTACTACTAATACTACTACTACTGCCACTACTGTTACGGCTGCTACTAATACTACTACTGTTACTGCTGCTATTACTGTTACTACTACTATTACTGCTACTACTATTGCTAGTAGCCTACTACTACTGCTACTACCACTACTATTACTGCTGATATTACTACTACTACTACTACTACTACTACTACTACTGCTGCTTCTGCCACTACTACTATTATTACTGCTTCTATTACTACTACTACTTCTATTATTAATGCTGCTACTACTACTACTACTACTACTACTACTACTACTATGACTATTACTATGACTATTACTAGGCCACTACTTCTATGACTACAACTGTGACTACTACTACTATTTTTTATTAATATTACTACTACTACTGCTACCTCTACTAGTACTATCACTACCACCACTCCTACTAGTACTCCTATTAGTGCTATTACTGCTACTGCTTATTATGAAAGTGAGTGTATGCGACTGTGAATAGTGGGCATGTATGGTATTGTGTATTGTACAGCCTCCTCTGTTGCTTCTGTGTTTTTAACTTGAACTGCACTGACGCAAATTCCAGTCATCTCTGTTGACCTGGAGATCAAGTGCTGAGTCTATATTGCAGTTTAGTGGGTTAAATGACTCTGGCACAGCTTCTCCCAGCCTCCAATAGGTGGCCTGCTGTAACGCCACCTTAACACAGTTACAATTAGTATCTACCCTCTTCTCTCTCTCTCTCTCTCTCTCTCTCTCTCTGTTGCTCTCTTTCTTTCTATCTCTCTCTCTCTGTCCTTCCTGCTCTCTCAATTCAATTCTGTTCTGTTCAGTTGAACGTACTTCATTGGCACAGCTATTGAAAATAAACAATATTACCAAAGTATTCAAATGCAGATAATAAAGCCTCTTTCCCCCTCTCTCTCTCTCTCTCTCTCTCTCTGTCTCTCTCTGCCCCCCCGCCCACTCTCCCCAACTCCCCCTGCCTCTCCCTCTTATCAGTGTCCGTCCCGGCCAACCCCCACCCACCCCACCTGTAGCGCCAGGCCACATCGCCGCTGTTACTCATTAACCAGGACTTCCTTTTATCCAGCCCAGACAACCCCCAGGTCACTGCCCGACCCACAGCGCTCGCTTTCAGATGGAGCTTACCACTGTAACACTGATATAATGATCAAAAACACAATTAAACAGGGAAATAGTGATCTCCAATTAGAAATGAACAGGACTTTTATGTCTAAAAATGTAAAACTCAGCTCTCTTCCTACTTCCCTGCTTATTGATACTGACCTACAGTTCTCTACAGTTGTAATTTCTGCTTTCTCCACACTGCCACAGCTAGCAGTACAGGATTAATGCACCTGCCTAATGGTTTTTGTGGAGTATTGTTGACTCACTCTTGGCTTGGTGTGTGATATCAGTGACTTTAATTTCTTTTCTTTTTTTTTTACTGCAGGGGTTGAGGAAAAAGTGGAAATGCAAAGAAAAATGATGATAGGATTAAAACTTGGTTTGTGGTCCCCTCCTTATTGATAATAAGATAGAAGCGGGAGAGGTGTGTGTTGAGGGGCAGAGAGAGAAAGAGACAGAGAGAGAGAGAGAGAGAGAGAGAGAGAGAGACATAAACACACACAATGGTATTATTACAATGTCTGATATGCTCGTTCTGGCTTTTGAATTATTTGTGTATAACCCAAATTCATAACAATATTATAGATACTGGTGATTATGTACTTTTGTACGGTAAATCTTTTCAAACCAAATAATTTATTATCTAAGTATGGTTTGATTGTATAAGCTGGTTTTGAAAAGTGCATTTTGAAAACTGCTTTGGCCAAACTGTTTCTGATACACAGTCAGGCCGATAAAGTCACTGAATGTGACTGTAGGTAGGTAGTGAGAATAGAGTCAAGGGGGAAAGAAAGTTTTTAAAGGTAAGGTGGGGGAGAGAGAGGGTACATGATTTAGGAGAGGGGGGCTGGATAGTGGACCTTGGCCCGAAGGTATGGGAGCGCAGTTCCCTTACTAGCTTTGTTCGCCAACACTGGGGTTTTGAATTTGATATGAACAGAGAGCCGGCCTTTCTGTCTAGACAGATAGGAAGGAATAGTTTGCTCGGTGCAGAAAGGTTCATAGCCTACATTAGATTGTAGCTGCATAGACAGACAGGTGGTAGGTAGGTAGGAGGGGCAGATATGAGCAGCAGGCAGGAAGGTAAGGAGGTGAACAGGTGTTTTGGTATGTTGCTAGCTATAGAGGCTTTGCAGTTGTGTCACAAATCTCCTAGCAACCATGTTTGGTGCCATCAGGTCTATAGTGGAGAACTGGCTGTGCAGAAATAATGTGAAACAGGGCAAGAAAAAGAGAAATACTGGAAAATGATTCTTCTGGTGTGGGAGTAGGTCAATTCAGTAATGTTATACGTGAACACTGAACAGTGTGATAAGGTGGATTTAAATGTAAACTGTCTTGTCTTTAGCCCTAGTCTCTACTCCAAAACACTCTGAGTTGTAGCTCGAGAAGAGTCAGCTCAGTTAACCTGAACAAACTGTTAGCTAGCTTAAATTAGTAAAACATTTTGTTTGGTACGGTATTGTAATATTATACTATGATGCTTGTACGCATGTGAGATGAATTCCCCGCCCATATGCATTTCCACTTTAGCTTCTACAGGCTGGAATAACGTGCAGTATCTTCCTTCCGTCTCCATTATCTTTGTCTGTTGCTCAAGAGTTGAGGACCTCCAATATGGCCGCCAGAAGCCCTCTGTTATAGATGTTCTTGTAGGTAGTTAGGTGTGCAGTGGTGTGCATTGTGCTGTGAACAGATGCCACTTTAGATAAAGGCCCTCCCTCCATTACTGCCAATCAGGATGACTGTCGACTGAAGTCTGTTTGATGTCGATGAGGATTGGCTCGACTAGAAGTGATTAGAGCTCCGTCCAAAATAACCACCAATTTGCTATATTGTCTTAACATTGTTCTTTTTCATTTTCAATCCATTTATAAACTGAGAACATTGTACGTACATAGCTAGATCAGTGCTTTTACAGTTGATAAAAGGGGACAATTAATATCATTTATTGCTCTGATGGTCCAGCATCTTTTACTCTTAATGTATTACAGCAGCTAAAATAAAGTCTGTGAGTGGCATGTAGGTTCAACGTCTCAAGTTGATAAGATTTGGTATGAGTTTCTGCTAAATGCCTAAAAGATAAAGAAAAATGTTAATATAAAGAACGTGGCCAAGGGCAGGAGGCAGGTTGACGAATCATTAATGCAGCAGGTATGCCCCGTGTTGTTATCAGCTGGCAGGGAGCCAGGCCCAAGCTGAAAAAGAAAAAAAAAGAAAAAAATGGCTTATCAGTCCAGGTCGGCCCTGCTCCAGACAGCCCGGGCCTTGAGACCTGAGAATGAACCAGGGAAAATCTGCACTCGTTTTGAAACACTGAAATTTATGTTGAGAAACAGTTCGACTACTTAACAGTCACCAGACCACCTATCTGCTGGGGAAGGGGAAGAGCTGGGGGGTGAAGAGGAATAGCACCCCTCTTGTGAAGAAGTTGTTAAGAAGTGTTAGTGTTAGTGTTAGTGAATCATGGGATGAGTGGGAATACTCTTAATATATAGACAGAAATGCAGCCTGGTTTGTTTATTCCTCAAGCATCTGAAGCCAGTTTTCATCTGTCACATTCTGTGTCCCATACAGAGATTTTTTGTCAGCTTTGCCAGTCAGAATTAACATAACACTCGCATCAAGCTTGTAGTCAGGTCAGCCAATCAAAAGTAATTTATTAATACTTGAATCAATCCCAGTTCAGCTGCCTTGGTCCAAGATGGTCTTGTTTTAGTGAATTATGGGCTACTGCCAAATTTGAGAGACATTTCGAATATGTAATTGTGTCAATGAAAGGTAAACAACAACAAGGTGAAATCTATCTAGAAGATGCCGTCTGCATAAAAACAAAGAATAGAGCAACCAGCGAGCCCTCCCTGGTTTAGGGGAAACCTTGCCTTGACATTTTGAATTTTTACCTGAAATTTGTAAAAAAGGGAAAACATCTGCCCACCAGTCTTCTTAACTGGTGTTTATTAGCACTGGTAGCAGTCCAGTATCAGTCCTGTTAAAACAAGATGCTGCCAGTGTCCCTCACAGAAACCACCTGTCAGATTTTTTAACTGTAAATGATTGCCGGTGTCGTCCTGCATGTTTAGAAAATGTTTCTCAACGATGACGCAAACCTCCATGTTTTGAAAAACGTGCGCCGGCCAGGTGTTTCTCTCCATTCTCGAGTTTTCTGGTCTCCTTTCCAAAAAAGTTGACTTTTTGGAGATACGAGGTTTCTGCATAACACTGCTGATGTTTTGTCCCTGTTAACTGTGAAGTATGTGTGTGCTTTGGTGTGTGTGTGTGTGTGTGTGTGTGTGTGTGTGTGTGTGTAAATGTGTATGAGCGACAGGTGGCCTTTTCAGAGCTTGTGTGTCTGTGTGTAAAATGATGTAAGGTTTTGGTCTTCGTCTTGGGTCATATAGGAAACCCCCCCTCGCCACTAACCCCCCCCCCCCCCCCCCCCCCCCCCCCCCACACACACACACACACCTAGCCCCCCCCCATTCTTCTTTCCCCCACCTCCCTCCCTCTTCTCTCACCCTTGTCGATCAAACAAGGGTGGGGTTGGGGCAGGGTCACTCTGAGGCTTCAAGCTGATCCCATCAAAACCCATCAACTGTGTGTGTGTGTGTGTGTGTGTGTGTGTGTGTGTTTGCTCAGTAGTAAAAACCTGAAAGAACCCCCCCCACTCCTCCTCTTTCTCCTCCATAAACCCTCCCACTTACCCAGAACCCTCCCAGGACACCCAGGTGTAGCCCGACACACACACACACACACACACACACACACACACACACACACACACACATTAATTAGGGTAAAAATCTCCCATCGAGCGTTGTGTGTTTATGAGTGTGTTTTCATGCCTGCATATGTGTGGGGCTCTATCTCACTGTGTGTGTGTATGTTTCTCGCTCTCTTGCTCTGTGTGTGTGTGTATGTGTGTGTATCTGTGTGTGTGTGTGTGTGTGTGTGTGTGTGTGTGGGCTGAAACCCCCGGCCCTCCATTGACAGATAGAGCCGGAGCTATTAGCTCAGTGCCAGGTGAGTCTGTGAGTAAATAGAGCAGACAATAGCTCGACCCATCTCCCCTCTCCTCCTCTCCTCCCTCGCTCCTCCTGTCAGCCCGTCTCTGTCAAAGCCGCCCATTGTTCTACACTGGCTGTGTGTGTGAGTGATCTAACTGAGGCTATACCCCCTGTATACAGACACACACACACACACACACACACACACACACGGACACACACAACTACTCACATACAGACCAGTCCGTGTACATGTGTGCATTCAACTGCCAGTCTCTTCATGAAATGCAAGATAGACGCATGATGAGGGCTATTAAAGATAAAGTTTTCATGTTTCAAATCATCTAATATCTATATTTCCACCGAAATTTCACTCCATCATGAGATATATCACGCCATTTGAAAACACTTTTACAAAATGATTCATAGCAGAAAATTAAGACAAATTCTGCTGCTTTTTAAAGGATAGTTGGTAACTTAAGGCATTGGTTTGGAATGATAACACCTTTAGGGAGGGCATCTTTTATATTTTACAGATACTGAACGATGGATACAAAGCAATCTGGATCGAGTCAATTCAAGAAGCCTCTTATACAAAACAACAGCTGTCAGTCAGGTGTTTTACATTCTGTTTTCTAGCACTGCCATAAAGAACACATATACTTTAATGACAGAGGGACAGGCTCTCTCACCCTCTATTACTGTAAATATAAAGTAACTCATCAGGCAATATATTGAGTTGGTTTTATTTGGCAAAAGACCACTGACAAATATCTGATTGATATTAAAAATGTCAAGGATGAACACAAACTTTCATGGACTTATCTCCATTGTGGGCTTCACTTGAACTGGCATTGGTGTTCACTGGTTCTCAGACATAAATACATGAGGAATATGTACAATAAATCCGCGTGTATCAACAAACTTGGCATCATGAAGGCGCTCGGGGCACAGAGCAACACCTCCGAGGACTGTAATCGTCGCAACAATACTGAAACAATGCAAGTTGGGCAGCTGATAAGGTTTTCTATGGGAGCTCGCTGACTGGTTAGGACAGAGGAGAGAACATCATCCCCGCCTCAACGGCCCCTCCTCAGCCGGCCTCCACCATATTGTGCAAACACACCATGTAAACAGCTGGGAAGAGCCTGTGTGTGTGTGTGTGTGTGTGTGTAAGAGAGAGAGAGAGAGGGAGAGAGAGGGGGAAAGAAAGAGGGAGAGCGAGAACGTCGGGGAAAACTAAAGTCATAAAGCAAGACAAAAAGAAAGTGGGAAAGAAAGAATATGGGAAAGAAAGAAAGAATGTGGGAAAGAGAAAGAAGGGAAGAGAGAAAGAAAGAGAGAAAGAAAGGAATACAGACCATCAGAGAAAGAGAGATACCAAGGTAGAAATACAGAGGCCTTTGTCTCTCTTATCCTCTCCTCATAGGTGTCCCACACTTTAACCCCATGACTTCTTCACCTCTCAAACCCCCAATCACTCTCTACCCCCCCCCCCCCCCCTCCTCCTCCACACCCTTCCCCATTCATCCCTCCATCTCGGCATCCCCTCCGCCCTGCGCTCCATCCCAGTGCAAACACTCCTCAGCGCTGCGGGAAACAAAGCACGGATGAATAATGGGAGTGAAATGTCACCGTTTCATCATGGCTGCCGCCTCCTCCCCTCGCCCCGCCAGGGCCGAGCCCCGCGGTTAAACATTAACCAGCCGGCACAGCACCTGAACCGGGCTGGAACAATGAACAGAGAGAGAGAGAGAGGGAGGGAGGGAGGGAGAGGTGAGAGAGTGATCGAAAAGAAAATATTTAAAGCCGCACTAGCAAGGTTTTTATGTAAAATCATAACAGTCATTATCAGTCTAATTCACAGCAGAGAAGAGTGTCCCATCCCCGCTAACTCAGACCAAAAATGTATTTCTGCATACAGATAGTGATAAGTCGAAACTCAGAGTGGAAATCCTCAAGTTCCTCATTGTACTTTTCATTTTTTTCATTTTGGACTCATCTTTGTTGCTAAGCGCTCATTGCTGTGGCGTTTCTGCACTGAGATCACCTGTCAATCAAACAGTGTGGGGGCGGGACTGTGGCGTCTTTTTCCGTGGTGTTTCTGGATTTTTGGGGATTTTCTTCCAAAATCTAGATGGTTCTATCTATTAGCTGTTCCAAAACAAAAGGTTCCTATTTTGGCTGTTCCAAATTTAGATTGAAAACAAAACATTCCTATATTGGCTGTTCCAATGTCTAGATTAAAACAAAAGGTTCCTATTGGCTGTTCCAATGTCAAGATTAAAAACTAAAGTTCCTATATTGGCTGTTCCAATGTCAAGATTAAAAACAAAAGGTTCCTATTGGCTGCTCCAATGTCGAGATTAAAAACAAAAGGTTCCTATTGGCTGCTCCAATGTCTAGATTAAAAGCAAAAGGTTCCTATTGGCTGCTCCAATGTCTAGATTAAAAGCAAAAGGTTCCTATTGGCTGCTCCAATGTCTAGATTAAAAGCAAAAGGTTCCTATTGGCTGCTCCAATGTCTAGATTAAAAACAAAAGGTTCCTATTGGCTGCTCCAATGTCTAGATTAAAAACAAAAGGTTCCTATTGGCTGTTCCAATGTCTAGATTAAAAACAAAAGGTTCCTATTGGCTGTTCCAATGTCTAGATTAAAAGCAAAAGGTTCCTATTGGCTGTTCCAATGTCTAGATTAAAAGCAAAAGGTTCCTATTGGCTATTTCAAAGTCTAGATTAAAAAGAAAAGTCAAAAATAGTGTTAAGATATGACAGGAAAGATGGGGTCTTTAAAAGATTACTTGAAAGATTACTCTCTCTACTCTCCCTAACTCTCAACCTTTTTGTTCGTCTTTTTTCTCCCTTAGACGCAAACTCCTGCCTGTCTCCCTCCACCTCTCTCTCTCACTCTCCCTCTCTCTCTCCCCCTCTCTCTCTCTCTCTCTCTCCCTCCCTCGCTCGGCCTCTAGGTGGAAAGAGGAGCTAACACTGGTACCTTTGTACAGCGAACATGCCAGATGAGACTAAAATTAAATGCACTTTAATTGCAGCTTATGCTCCGGTATGTGCAAGAGGTGAGAGGGATTTAGGGAGAGGAAATGATATTTTGGGCCGTGTGATTCGGCGATGACGAGCTGTTGCTGTTAAATGAGAGAGAGAAATAATCAAGGTGACATTTCAGCTAATCCAAACTCTCTCTCTGGGCTTCCCTCTCAGAAGGAGGAATGAAGTGGATCTGTGTACGGCAGAGCGCTGCTGGAAAAAACGAAATAAGATGGTTTAGGACTATGAGAGTATGTCCCAGAAAATGTGCATATCTAACTCTTAAATATATTTACTACTCCTTGTTTTGGTGCCTTTTGTACACTCTGTTTAGAATAGTTTATAGAGAAATAAATTATGCTTTAACTTTAATCCTTTAATCCTAGTGAAATTAAACTATCCTCCTTTTGCTGGGGAATCCCCCTGCAAGGACCCCGAGAGGTCCCCGGACCCCAGTTTGAGAACCACAGCTTTAACGGGACAAAATGAATCAAAATCACCCAAAACAAAACAATGTTTTTCAGGGATTACAGGATAATTTTTTCAGCAGTACTCATCTTTGTTACTCTTTGGAAATTGTGACGTGGATATACAAAATCTGCAACAAAATCAAGTGGATTTTCATCTTTTCATCTGTTCTTTTTTTATCTGTTAGAGTTTGGAAGCTCCTGACTCTATCACAAAACTTTGAGATATTAAAATGAAATGCATCTCATCTTCAATCCCAGCACTGGTATTGTCATTGTGTGTGTTTCTCAAAATGAAGACTACACTTCCCATGAAGCCTTCCTGTCACAAAGATGGATCTTTTCTTCTTCTTTGGTCAAAGGTTTTCTCTTTCACTTTACTGAAGAGGGTCAACATGTTGGAAGTGATTTTCCCATCGGCCTTTCACTCCTCCGTCGTTGCCAGAAACTCTGAAAGCTTTAGCTCCGTTTGCTCTGGAAGAACAGAACCTCTTCCTGTTTGTTTGCCGTAAAGTAATCAGCCTTTGTGCCGTAAAGCAAGCCAGCAGATTTCCCACAAAATCACACAACAAAAAATGCAGTGTAGAGGCCGCTGCCGAGCTTCTCTGTGATGGTCTCGTTTGTTTACGGTAATTATACTAATTATGTCTCATGAGTTAATGTGGTAACGATGATTTATTGATGTTAAATGCTACATGTAGCACCTTTAAAAGCGCATGAAATGTTCAAAAACAGCAGTATTAAAATAACCTTTTAGGAACCACACTGGGTTATTTATTCTGATTTGCAGGGTTTTTTTTATATTAACAAATCAGAGGGTTCTTTGAGTCATTGCGGTTTTACATTGAACCGCTACGCTCAACCAAAAAAGCCCTTAAAGAACCCTCCTTCTTCTGGGTGTAGGCAAGCAGGGAGGAGTGGAGGAGGTAGAAGGCAAAGGAGACGAAGGAGAGAGAGAAAGAGGGGGAGATGAGGAGGAGGAGGAGGAGACAGGGAGGAGAGGGGTGAGACAGGGGCATGAGGAAGGGGAGAGGAGGAGAGAGAGAGAGAGAGAGAGGGAATGGGATAGAGGAGGGGGCCACTCTGTAAATAAGATGTCTAATTCATGGAGCGGATGTTTTGAAGGAAACAGACTGAGGATGTAGCTGCACTAACTGTACCTTCTGGGTCTCTCCCTCTCTCCTTCTCTCTCTCTCTCTCTCTCTCCCTCCCTCTCTCTCCCTCTCTCTCTCCCTGTGTTTTTACTGTGGAAATGAACTGAGCTGGACCTGTTCTGTTTTGCTTTGACTGGACCCTCACCTGTACCTTGAGCAGGACACATTCTCCATTGATGCAGTTCATTTCCCTCTGTCTCCATTCAAACCATATACTGGCATAGTTCATAATAATTTTCAGCTAGAAACGTCCCAGTCATTAATCTTGATTTACTGCCTCCGGACTTAAAGCGACGGCCAGCTGTCTTCTCAATAAAAATAAAATAGCGTTAAAGTGTGAGAGAGGAGGGAGTGGATTTAAAACGCCAGTCAGCGCCTCGAGTCGCTTACATGCAAGTGGTTTGTTAAACTATGGCTGAGGGCCCGAAACGGGTCGCACGCCTGAAAAAAATACTTCAAAAACCCCTAACCATGAATGAGAAGAAGATGTTTATTTAAAGGTATTTTAAGGTACAAAGGTGCCATTTACCTCCATTGGACCATGAAAGACAAAGACTGGGTTTTATAGGGATTCAAAGGCCTATAGGTGTCATACACTGCATACATTATATACATGAATAAAAATTTAGATTAAATATGTTTATGTCCTACAAAGCCAAACGCCAGTGACTGTGCGAGCAGTGAGAGTAAGAAAACTGTTTATCTCATGTCCCAACGAAAACATTTGTCGCTACATAAGTAGAAAGTTTATTGTCAACTTTGTTGATAGGAAATCTAAACCCTTGTCATAACTTTTCACCCTTAAAACAAACAGAAAAGTAGATACTGCTGTTTGCCTTTGTACAGCAGACTTCAGGTAGTAATATGAATAATCAATACATTTTAGGCATTTTCAGCAGACACATTTTAAACCAGTAAAACAAGCTTAAATTCATGTATCATCAGTATTATAAGCGGCCAATAATACGGAATACAAGTGATTAAAAAAAGCACAAAGACAGTGGAGTAAGTTAAAAAAAAACGTGTCTGTGGAGCATGAAATGAGCAACCAAACACCATAAACTGAGGAATGTTTCACTCCATTTCCTATTTTCTGTTTATTTTTCTGTTTATTCAGACAGCTATTTATACAGAGAACAAGGAATAAGTCGGCTCCTCTCCCTCCTTTCCAGTCAGAAGCAGACTCAATCCTCAAGACCCAATCCTCCATCGCAGGCTGAAACTCGTTATTAGTAAGTATTTCTTGTCTTTTCATGCCTTCTCCCCCCTGAATCACATCTCTTCATCCACATCCTCCTCCTCTACTTTCCTCACATCTTTTCTACTCTTCTTTGCTGTTTTCTTTAAAGCTGCAATAGCCAACTTTTTCTTTTCACATTAAAATAACAATAAATGAATAGGATATATTATACATTATGAGTCTGTCTGTCTGTAAGCCTGTATGTTCTTACCTAAATCCTCCCGTTATCTTGAAATTGTCTTTTCAAAGATGTTGGGATGTTTTGGGGTGTAAAACATTTCCTGTGGGCGTGGCCATCAAGGTGAGGCTGGCAGCCACAGACCAGGAAGTCACTGCAACAACAACAATGGAGGAAAGCAGTAACAAAAGAAAGTACAGCAAAGCTAAAAATACAGCGGACAAGGCTCAAAGAGAAATATCGAGTGAACATCGACGTTATTTTTTATAAAATTGCAGGTTGTCCAGACTGATCTCACAGAAAAACGTGAAATGAACACAACATGTTAACAGCAAATTAGGTGTTAGAGGAACGTAAAGTGTTACATTTACGTTTTCTCAGGAGAAGGAGACACGGCTATAAACAGGAAGTAGTGTGACATTGAAATAGCACGGTGGCCAGCAGCAGTGTTGTGGTCGGGGTGGTGGACGGGCGTATACGTTTACCTTCAATAGCCGCTTTTCCACCGCATGGTACCGGCTCAACTCGACTCGACTCTACTCGCCTTTTTTGGTTTTCCATTGGCTCAAGTACCAGGTACCAGGTACCATATTACCCGGTACCTGGTACTTTTTTTGGTATCACCTCCGTCAAGGTTCCAAGCGAGCTGAGGCGATACCAAAAGGTGACGTGAAAACACTGCGGACTACTGATTGGTCAGAGAGAATCGTCATCATTGCGCGAACATATGCTAACGTTAGCTACCAGGTTAGCTTACCCGCTTGCGTCGCCTTTGTAGGATTTCCCAAACTCTCCTGTGTTTTCTCAGCAGTCGTTTGTCTTGCTGCCTTCAGCCTCTTCTGAAATAAAATCCGTCTCCTCGTTGTGACTAACAGCCACACACCGAGAATCAAGAACACCATCACTTCGATGTCCTCCATTGTTACTGTGTGTGTCGCGATGAAGATGACGTCACGGCAGTTTCATGGCATGTCGCGGCAACGCTATGACGTTTGGGGGGGACGTTTGACAGTTGGGGGGGGGGGCACATTGAGGGGGTACTATCTGCAGTGGAAAACCAAGTGGTACTACCAAAAGCGAGTAGAGTCGAGTTGAGTTCATTTGAGCCGGTACCATGCGGTGGAAAAGCTCCAAATGATGTCAGCGACCGGGGTTCGATTCCCAGCGTTTTCAAAGTTCAACAATTCAACCGTAAGTCACATTTTAATTTTTAACGAATGTTTTGTAAATGTAACCAAAGTCGTTTAACTTGCCTAAATTTAATCGTTAACCAACCTTTGGGACGTAATTCAATTCGTGGCGGAGAAACGTTTTTAAATTCGTGGTGGAGGAACGTATTTAAATCCGTTGTGGGGGAACGTAATTCATTTTGTGGTGGGGAAACGTTATTTTCCCATAATACGTGTCCACAGCACGTAAATCGCCGTTTTAGAGAGTGTGTTCATTTCACGTATTTGTGTGAGATCACGTTGGATTGTCTGTGTTCGCTGCTCGCTTCTTCAGCGCCTGTGGAGGCTTTACGGATGTCAGTTAGGTCAGGTTAGATGACAGCTCATCAAGATGAGTGACAAGTGTTGGATTTCTCTGGACGGAGCGTTTAGGAGAAAGTTTTGCATTTCGATCCTAAGTTTTTATTTGTTAATTCCTGTGTGGCGAGAAGATTTCCCACCAGCGACCAGATAACCCAACACCAGATAATAGGGCGAATCTACGACATCTCAGTTAAGGCAGATGGGACACTCTTTTCTGTTGCAGCCCCATGTTTATTTTTACATAAAAATCTGGCCTAGTGCAGCTTTAAATAGAAGAAAAACCTACCAACCTCTCTCCTTAGCTCTTATTCTGTTATTTCTTTCTTCTTTTCTTACATGATCATTCTATGGACACAGGAATAGCACTCTTTGCCACTGGCTTGTTCTCATGTTGCCAATCCAGAAACGTCAACTTATTAAACTTATTCTCTGGGTAAGAGCATCAGCTAAACGCCCTGAAATGAGAAATGAAAACACCAGTTCCAGGACAGTAGGATAAGCGGGATCTAGCTGGAGGCGACCTGCTGGGTCAGTTGAGGTGTGTGTTCCTCTCCGGCGTCTGAGAACTGGCCTGACCTTTTTCACTTCAACCAGATCCTTTAAACGGACTCTCCGCCTTTCTATTTATCCTGCTATTTATGTCCAAATGTGGGGAAGGAGAGTGTGTTTCCAGTGTGTGTGTGTGTTTAGTGCGTGTGCGCATCTGTCCGTGTGCTTTCGCTATGTGTGTGTATCTGTGTTTTCAGCGTGTGTGTTTGTGTGTGAGTGGGTGTTTTCAGCGTGCGTATGTGTCTGTCTATGCGCGTCTATTCATGTGCACATCTGCCAGTGTGTATTTTTGCGTTTGTGCGCGTACGTTTTCGGTGTGTGTGGATGTGCGTGTGCGCCGATGATTGAGTGTGTCTGCATATTCACTTGTGTGTGTGTGTGTGTGTGTTTTCTCAGCGTAGACCAGTAGAAGGGAAGGGAAGCCGGCGCTGGGTGAAAAGAGCAGTGAATGAATGGCGGTGTTATTTATTTGGTTTGGCGGACTGCACCTTTAGCAGTGAAAAATCACCCGCCGTATCACTAATTCCGTCCTGTCCGGCCGCCTGTGGAACTAATAGACCCCAAGAAGAACCGAATGAACAGAACGGGCCTGTGTGTGTGTGTGTGTGTGTCTGTGTGTGTGTGTGTGTGTGTGAGAAAGAGAGAGGGAGAGAGAGAGAGAGAGAGTAAGCGGGAGAGAGAAAAATAGAGTGTTTGTGTGTGTGTTTGAGAGAGGGAAAGTGTGTCTATGTGTGTGTAATCTGTGTACATGTGTGCATGTATGTGTAAGTATGTCTGTGTGTGTGTGTGTGTGTGTGTGTGTGTGAGAGAGAGAAAGAAGGAGAGAGAAAGATACAGAGACAGAGAAACAGTGTGTGTGTGTGTGTGGAAGAAAGATAAATAGTGTGTGTATGTGTTTGCATGTGAGAGAGTATGTGCATGTATGTGTGTGTGATGTGTGTGAGTGAGGGGGCAGAGTGTGTGTGCATGTGTGTGAGAGAAAGAGAGACGGAGAGTGTGTGTGTGTGTGAGTGTGCAGGTACGTATGTGTATGTATTTATGTATGTGACAGAGTGTGTCCGTGAGAGACAGAGGGAGTGTGTGTGTGTGTGTGTGTGTGTGTGTGGGACAGGCAGAATTTCAGCAGCCATGTGTAAAACTCTCAGGCCGGAGCTGCTGAACTGTAAAACGACAGACATGCAGCTCGATGTCAGAGATTTGAACCAAAGACGTTTAAACTGTTTACATTTAAAGACTTTTTAAAGGAACGCAGCATGTTTTGGGGAGATTGTCCCAAAACTCAAAACTTCTCACCACTCACCAATCAACTG
This sequence comes from Centroberyx gerrardi, assembly GCF_048128805.1. Classification (NCBI taxonomy): domain Eukaryota; kingdom Metazoa; phylum Chordata; class Actinopteri; order Beryciformes; family Berycidae; genus Centroberyx; species Centroberyx gerrardi. The sequence continues at coordinate 29,944,013 of NC_136002.1, forward strand.
GCCTGTTAAGTGATGAGAACATAGACACCAGATCATTGGCTCTGTTGCTCCATGCTAACACTTTAGCATACACCATGTTGAGTGATAGCAGGCGACTAGCATTATCTCAAAAGTGAGAAAATGAGAACTTATAGCAGCTTTAAGGTAAATGGTAAAGTAATCTTAAATGATATGTGGTCAAGTCTGGCAGTTTTGTGTACTTGATTAATAAAATGTACACAAAATATGATATAAAAGTAAGGTACTGTTTTGAACTACCAGGGACTACTTTCCTTGTTTACATAGGAAGTGAAGGTGGTGGGCTAAAAACAGCTAAAAATCACTACGCAGCGGATGAATATTTCTCACCTGAAATAGTTCCATAAATAAACCTGGCTGCATCAGATGTATTGAGTTAATGATAATTCTTTTTTTTTTATTTATGAGTCTACAGGCCATATAATAAAAAGCATAAAAAGCAGAACTTTATATTACTAAAAAGTCAGTCTTCTTACTTTAGATAATGCTAGTCGCCTGCTAGCACTCAGCATAGCGTATGCTAAAGTGTTAGCATGGAGCATGGAGAGAGATCTACCGGGGACACAAGGATGATTTTGGTGTCTATGTTCTCATCACTTAACAGGTAAGTTGACCAAACAGGCCGATCTCCCAAAAACTTGGTGCATTCCTTTTATTTCCAAACTGCGATACATCTTTTACACCTTTTATTTTCTTAAATACACTGTATGAACAGTCCATATCCCAAAAAGCCATACATCCTTGTTGAAAAAAAAAAAAAAGCCCTACTATTTTAACAACCTGCCGCTGTACCTGATTATTCATTTCATCTTTCATCTCGAGCTGTCTGCCTCCTCATAACTCATGTAATGTCTACATGGGTGAAAGACCTGTTTTAATTAACCGTCTTTACAGGCAATTAAGCCTGAAGGTGTTTTATTCAGCTTGTGTTAATCTCAGTCAGCTCCAGACAAAGCCCAGAGGGAGGCAGGTGCTCGTCCCACACACGCTTACAGGTGACAAATGGTTCATCGGAGGAGTTCAATTACAAAATGCGATACATCAGTTACTGGGAAATATAGTTCACCTTTCAGTACTTCTAAAATACAGAGGGTCCAGACTGTAACTGTGTTCATGATGTGCCAAATAAAACTAATTCTACCACGAATTTGAACATGTGACAATTTATTTACATTTTTCATCATTTTCATCATTTTGTAAGAGTAGATGTCACTGTTTTTCACATTGTGGACGAAAACAGATGATAATGTTAAAGATATTGGGACTCAGAAGTGAAGCATTCCTCATAGTAACACATTTTTACAATGAAAAAAACTGAAAACTGAAAACTAAATTCACTTACAGCTCAGCCACATTGACACAATGAGATGGTAGAAAACACATATAATGTTAAAACTTCTCAAACAGAACACACTATCTGTATTAACAAATTTTAGGACATTTTTGTCATTTGTCATTAAAGATTGATTGATTCCAACTTGTCAGAGACGAAGCTCTTGGATGGAAGCTTGTTGATCAGCAGGACGGGCTCCTGAGCGTCCCTCCACCTTCCCAAAACGCTCATTAGAGTCTATTAAAACCAGTCAGACCAGTTCTGTCCCAGTTCTCTCTGTTTGCTCTGAACCAGCATCGCTCTCTCCGCTTTGACTCCGGTCCAAGAGTCAAAAACATCTCAACTTTCACTTCATCTCATGATTCAGGATTTGGATCCATTTATTAAATGTAAAGTGGAACTACTATCTGATGGTTAATGATTATAACGACATCATTTTTATTCAGTTTTGGGTATTTTATAATAGCAGAGCAGGAAACTAACTTTTTCATCAGCCGGCCACAGTGACTGATGAAGTCCGAAATACATCATTTTACCATTTTATCACCATTTTACCAGTCAAATATAGTTTTTAGAATAGAAGAAGACCTCTGAATAAAATAGCTGGTTACCTGCTACAGTGTCCAGCTGAAGTCAAAATCTAACTGCATTTGGCTGTTGACTGGTGATACTTTCTCATCCTGAAGGTTGGATTTAAACCTACATAAAAAAAAAGGGATGGAAATTGATATAATATTGAAATCTTTTTTGACAGAAAGTGTATGAATGGAGCTCCTAGTTTGGTTTAAACAAAAATCTTCACACCAAAAGACACATTCAGAGACACACCTAAGGCAGCAGGGCAAACAGCCAGAGGACTGAATCTCTCTATCTGCGCTCGTCTGTAGTGTTGCTTCGCCGTTGGCAGATAAATCCACATAACTACAGTTTGACATGTTCTTCTTTTTCTGACTTCAAGTGCAGCAGGGTGTTTTAGTGTTTAGAGAAACAACCTTCAGCTGAAAGACAAGCCTCCGCCCTGCGAGGCCGGTCTCTGCTCCCCAGATCTAGTGAAATGACGTCTTAAAATGCAAATGTCTTGGGTGGATGATTTAATTTGATTTCAATTCCCAACTCATGCCAAGAAGTGTTCAAGTGAGTGAAGTTTTAATTTTTAGTGACATTTTTTCTAATTTAACCCCTTGTACCCTGAGTTTTCCCTTAAAATTCCTCATAAGTGGCCTCATAGTTAGACAACATTAGTTTTTTTCATACTGTACGACAGTGTCACATACATATTCTGTATCTGCTCGTTCCAATGCTTTATTGAAGCTACAGTTGCTTATATTGAGTGAAATATTCAAATCCAAATGCACCATTACATCAAATGGAAAAAACCTAGATGTCTTGTGCATCATTTTATACACATTTCCCTGTAATTCGAATATGTCAGTCTGACATATTCGGTATCTTTGGAAACCTTGGGATCTTGAATAGAATTTAAAGTAAAGTTCTGTGGGTTTGAACAAAGCTTGGCTGCAAAAACTGTGTTTGTAATGATGGTCCATGAGGGATCACCTTAGACCTTATATCTTAACCCTAACCTTAACCAAATTGCTTTAGTTGCCTAACCTTAACCTTAATGAACAAATTAAAATGGCATGTCCAATTCATGCTATTGCCACATTATCCTTTTATGGTGGAGGAGCATAATCTTTATATTACTCGTGTCCACAACATGTAATCTGCATTTCAGAGTTTGTGCTATTTTCACCAAATTGTTCGGAGCCTGTGCAGAAGTCCAGGCCCGCCGCACTTCAAACTCCATGTGGAGGGAAACCAGTGAAAAGACACATTTCTCCTTCGGGGATAGAGTATCACAAAAAAAAGAAAGTTTACCTGCTCATTTATGTTTTGAGTGACTTTCCTGTCCCGTGAACCCCCATCAAAACCCTCTTGTGTGATTATAAAAATACATTTGCATCAATGAGTGGAACAGCATTCTTTTCTTCATTCCTGAAAAGCGGACTTTTTGCGGATGCCTGGTTTCAGTCTGGCGACAGCGATACGCTCCATGAAAGCGCGTCCTGCCTGAATGAGCCTATAGATACAGGGGCTTCTGGCCAAACTGAGGCGGAGGAGAAATTACGATGAGGCGTAATGCCGTCCGAATGAAAGAAACATTGACTGCGCCTGATTGCCGCAGACGATGGATTCGGTGCAGGCAGAGAGCGGGGAGCAGTCTCAGGAGCTGACAGGAGGAGAAACACAAGTGCAACAGACCATGCAAATGTGGTTTTCATGAAGAGACGTGGGCGAAAGATCAAGAGTCGCATCCGCACATGCATGCCCTCTCAGACACACACACACACACACCCATGCAAACACACACACACGCACACAAGGATGCATGCACAAAAACACAAGCACACGCACACACAGGTCTCTTCAACAAAGACACAAAGAGAGAGAGAGAGGGATAGAAAGTGAGAGAGAGAGAGAGAGGGATAGAAAGAGAGAGAGCAAGAGGGATAGAAAGAGAGAGAGGAACAGAGAGAGTGTGTGTGTGTGAGAGTGTGTGTGAGTCATGCATGAGTACACATTGTTAGCACGGTGAAAATCCTCACAGGTTCCTGGAAGAAAAAAAAAAGGCTGACGTGACACCAGGATGCAAGACAGCTCTGCAGGGCAGGTCCCACCCCTCTGCTGATCCCTGTCAGGGTGTGTGTGTGTGTGTGTGTGTGTGTGTGTGTGGTGTGCGTGTGTGTGTGTGTGTGTGTGTGTGTGTGTGTGTGTTCATCCTGCGGCTCTGTAGCTCTATCTGCAACAAGTGCTGCACTTTTGAAAGATAAAATGACATATTGTTTAAAGTAAAAATTTGCGACATTTTCATATAAATAAATGTCTGTTTTGCTATTACTGATTAACAGAATAGAATAGAATAGAACTTTATTGTCCAACCAAGGCTGGAAATTTGCCATGATATAACACAATACTGATTCAACTTCTAGCCAGTTTAATCTTCTCCACTGTCTGTTCTAAACAGCCGGTGTCTGGTAGCTCTTTCCTGGGAAAAATCCTCTGCCGCACAGGAAGTGATGCGTTTTATGTTTCCAGTTTGTTTGAAATAAACAGAAGAAGAAGAACTGGGTAGTTAGCATGAGCAGCGACAGCCACCATGGCTGAACAGACAAAGAAAAGAGAAACTCAAACTTCAGATACTCAAACTGCATCAACAGAAAATCCACAGGACTGGACACACTGTTTGATTGACAGGTGATCTCTGGTGCAGAAACACCACAGCACTGAGGCTGAGATACAGAGATGGAGACAAAATAAAAACACACAGATCTCATGCATAACCACTTTAAAATAACACACAGACTAATAAAGGTGACTTCAAATGCTTAAGCTCCTAGCAATACAAATGTGCAGCATCATAAACGCAGCAGAGGAGTGATGCTAATGTAATCAGGTTGAATTAATCTGATTATATAAATTTGTAACTGTTATTTGTTACTGAAAAGGAAAAATTCAAAGATTACAGATACATTTGAAGAAATAAACAAACAGGTTTGAAGGTAAAATGACTGATTTAGATTTTGAGATTACAGACACAGACTGATCACCTTGGCATTTGTATAACAGTTCACATGAAATAAATAGGATCTGACATTATCAGTGGAAATTATGTTTTTTTTTCTTTCTTTCTTCTTTTTTGTGCCTTTTGTAACGGAGGGAGAAAATGACTCTCCATCTGCTTTTCTTCTTGTTGAGGACGCACGTGTTTTGTTTTTATGACCATTCAAAAATCGATGCATGTGTTAATGAACACTATTGATTAAGGTTCACTTTTATGATCATGTTTTTTACTGTATTTTCCAAACATACCCCCCACCACACACACACACACACACACACACACACACAAACACACACCCTGAAACTTCCTGGTGAGTTCCTCTTCCTCTGAGCTTCTTATTGATTTAATCTTTATTTGACCTGAGTCACGCCTGTCTGACGTTTGAAAGAGTGAAAAATAATCTCTACTTTCCCTTTTCTCCCTGTTGAGGCTGTAAAAAGATGTGGAGCTTTTTTATGAATGATTTTGATGATCACAGTCACATCTGAAATTACATTTGTAGTAGATGGCTATAAAAATAAACCATGCATACACCTAAATATATCCATGGTATGTTTTTTTATGATTACACAGTATTGTTACATGAATTATGATGCATCATGATTGTTTATGATGATTTTTTATGATCATGTGTGCTTTGATGATCAAACAATATCTTTGCATGTACTTCTGAATCATGATTATTTTTCACTTCATCACTCCTCATGATTGTGTTTTTTCATGTTGTAGTATGTTTTTTTTTTATAGTCACCGAAAATTGTCGCATGCATTCATAAATAATGACAATTTTTCACTTCTTCACTCCTCATGATTGTGTTTTTTCATGTTGCTTTTGATGATCACGCGATATCCTTGCATGTATTTCTGAATAATAATGACTGTTTTTTTACTTCTTCACTTCTCATGATTGTGTTTTTCATGCTGTATTATGTTTTTTTTTATGGTCATAGAAAATTGTTGCATGCACTAATGAATAATGATGTATTTTTCACTTGTTCGCTCCTCATGGTTGTGTATTTGACTGCCTGCCCCATGTCCCAGGTTGCCCCCACCGCTCTGCAGAAAGCCTGCGTCTCCTCGGTGAGCTTCCCTCCCTGTGAGCTTCCTTGTTGATTTGATCTTTATTTGGCCTTTCCACCGCAACTCTTTGAATAAAGCTACTCAGCTCGTTTACGGGAAACGCACAGCGCAACATCACAACCGGCCCCCTCATGCTTCCAAACCGAGCCTTTCCAAATTGGTTTGCACAAAGCCTGCCAATTTAGAGGGCCGACTTTAGAAAAACTCTCTCCCTCGCTAACTCCGAGACAACCTCCAGTACAAGTCGCGGCCCCAGAGAAGGTGATTCTAAATTTAAACCTGTAAAGAGGTAGCTTTGTAAACCCCAAGGTGGCTTCAGAGAGAGGGAGAGGGGGATGGAGAGAGGGGGAGAGAGGGGGAGGAGGGGAGGAGGGGAGTATGTATGAGAGAGACAGTGTGAGCGGAGAGAGAGTGAGAAAGCATGGCTGAAAGAGAAGAAGAGGGGGAGAGAAGGAGGGAAAGAGGGAGAAAGTGAGATAGGGGAAGAGAGTTGCAGAGAGAGAGAGAGAGAGAAAAAGGTAGAGAGGGAGTGTGAGACAGAGAGAGGAAAGCAACAGAGTGAGAGAGAAACAGCAAAAGATAAAGAGAGAGAGTGAGGAAGATAAGAAAACATAAGATCAGGGATGTATAAACCCAAATAAACTCAATTTATCCACATCTTTACACTGATATAAATCTTTACGAGGTAAATTTACAGTATACATCATGGTAAGCAGCATCACACTGATGTAAGTTATAAGAGAACAGGGTATTATAAGTAAGAAAATCATACTTTTCTGTATAATTATAATTGTTGTATAATGTTTATATTGGTGGTAGTTTGTCTCGTGACCGTAAGTAATAATTTGTGACATTTTCATATAAATAAATGCCTGTTTTGCTACTCTCTGTCACTGATTGATATAACACAATAGTGATGTGACGGTCAAAGTTCACCTACTGCATAAGATGAACACTGAATGATCCTCAAGGAAAAGTTAGGCTGCTACATACAGTAACTCTATACAGTAACTGACAGCAATTTTACATTGATTAGCTGTTTAAAAGACAGGTTAAAATGAGGCTGCACAGGGTTTAAAAGTCAAAGTTTAGTAGACACTTCATCTCAGATGACGTCTTCTGAGGTACATGACAGAAATAAAGCATTTTCTTGTACATATGGACTTCTCTGGTGCATATTTTTGATATTTACAGCTGTTTATGCATTGTTAAATATGTAATAATGTATTAACTGCTTGGTCTAAAACTGGGAGTATACATAGCCAAAAAAGATCCTGGGTTATATGAGAGCTGAAACAGAGACGCAGCGTTGAAATGACGTCTAATGCTCAGCGGGACAGAAAACAAGAACACAGCAACGGTCATGCAAACACACACATTTCAACACTAGAACACGCCGAGTGGAAACGAACAAGTGAAACAGAACAAGACAGAGAGACAGAGAGGGAGAGAGAAATTCTCCCCGCCGTGGCCTGGAGAGCTGCTGTAGCGAGGAGCCGCTGGCCGGGCCGGGCCGGACGGGCGGCGTTTTTCTACCGGCTATGAAAGGTGTGATTGTCCGGAGGCTTCCCCCGAGCCAGGAAAGTTCCCCCAGCGGCGGTCGGCGGCCCCACTATCTGCCAGGAACGCAGGGCCGCAGAGAGAAACCCAGCGCCGGTTATGTCAGATACCGCGTGGGGGGAGGAGGAGGGGGGAGGAGGAGAGGGGAGGAGGGAGAAGGGGTAAAAAAAAAAGCTGCTTTTCAATGTGTGTTATAAATACTTGTGAGAAAAACACACACACACACACACACGCGCGCACACACACACATACAGGGGGACACGCAAGACACACAGGGACAGCGGGGCCCTAAATGAAGCCGTCAGCTCAGAGCGTCTGAATGAAAAGAAGGGGCAGCTCTCAATGTGTTTATTTTGACAGGAGGGAGTGAGAGTGGAAGGAGGGGGGGGGGGGGGGGGGGAGAAGAGGGAGGGGGAGGCGGAGAGAGAGAGAGAGAGAGAAATGGAGAGGAGAGAGATGAGAGAGAGAGGAGAGGGGAGAGAGAGAAGGAGACAGAGACACAGAGAGAGAGGGTGAGAGGAAAGGGAGAAATATTTCGGGCCTGGACATTCCTTCACTTTGAAAAACAAAGTTCCAGTGAGGCAAGAGAGAGAGAGAGGGAGAGAGGGAGAGAGAGAGGGGGAGAAAGAGGGAGACTTAGTAAAGAGAGACTAGCCATGTTTTACAGCTTCTCTAAGTTTTTTTAGGTTATTTGAATGCAAATATTTTGACCCAGAGGGGACAAGGAGCTTGTTTCCTGACTGAGGGAGTTGACTCTGCGTCTCGCTCAATGATTGAGACGGCCCGAGGGTGGATGGGTGCACACACACACACACACACACACACAGAGACTAGCTTCCCTGTCTTCCTCCTAACTGGAAGGGCCTGGAGGGGGATTACTGGGGGGGGGGGGTAACATGGCTGGGGAGGGGGAACAGGTCAATAGCGATGGCTCTAGGCCCTGGCCTCTATTCAAATAGAGCGTGGGACGGCCCAGGGCCTAACTGATCTGACTCTGCTGTCAAGGACACTGTTGGATCAGTCCATTGTCTTACTGTGTAAAAGGTGTTATTCATCACCTTAGCTGTACCCTCTTGGAAAAAAGGAACATTTTCAGTTATTTTTGCATGATAAAGCTACAATGAGCGAGCTGCAGGTCAGGGGTCAACGTGTTCCTCGAGGACGTTTTACATTTTAGGGATTTCACTGATGTTCTTATGCAAAGCAACTTGTCGTCGCCCGTGAATGATCCTCATGGGCCAATCAGCATCAAGATGCATTATCGCTTTCATCATTCAAGTTCATCAAAAATCAGACTGGTAGAGCTTTAGCTACGGCCTTGATTGATTGATTGATTGATTTTATTTGACAGATTTTAAAACAGACATAAGTTTGATCGCCCTTAGGCCACAACCACACTGTATATAGTAAAATTGTCAAGGAATTTAACACACAATAAAGTCAAAAAGAATTATTTCCATTGTGGTCCATTGTTTTCAAAATGTGAAATTTTATTTCACATTTTGAATTTTATTTTATTAAAAAAAAAAAATTATTTAAAGTTTGCACACCTGAGAACTTCAGTCATGTGTGTTGGGAGAAAAATGAGCAACATAAATACATGAGGCTCCCGCACACCATCTACTTGTAAATATCAATTCATTGTGACGTTTCGGTCATACACCTTTTTCAAAGCAGCGTACATGGAAATTATATCACCAGTAGCAGTAAATTTAAAATTTTGACCTTTAATTATAGCATCTCTCTCAGGCCATTTAGTGTACTATTTTAAAATGCTAGCATACCGTGCCAAAATGCATCATCCCTCCAAATTTTGTCAAAATCAGGCCAGTGGGGTCTGCGATATCATGTTTGAGTTAAAAATTGTGACCTCAATTTCGACCTTGTTCGGTTTGAAACCTCTGCTGTAGGCGGAGAGAGCGACGGAGAGAGTGACAGTAACAGCGAGAGAGCGAGTTTATCCAGTCGAGAAAAAGTGAAAGTCGCACCACTCATTCAACATGCATGCAAAATGTCTTTTGGTTACATTGCATTCCAGTCTGCTGACTCGGTGGAGAAATTGGTCTCTCTCCTCTTCTACGATGGATTTCTCCCTGTATGATTGTTGAACGTCTCTTGGTGCTTAAACTACAAAATAGCCCTTGAAGTGTAAGGTGCATTGACAGTAGCTGTTGTTTAGCAATGGTAAAGTGCTGTTGAACTTTGGTAGTGCCTTGGGTTGTGTAGCTTCCATGATATAACCCCAAAATCGGCGATTCTCCATTATAAAAACTTTGAAAAAGTTTGAACAAGTGTAACACTGAAAATCATCTGACCGGATTTCGGTGTTACCCTTGGTTGGTTTAATAACAAAGAAAGCGATTCACTTAAAAACAATTCAGCAACATGACTAGTTTTTTTTTATATATTGTCAGAATCTGCTTCGTTTATGTGCTAGAATAGTAATTTTCAGACTGTTCCTCCATACGATGGCAGTGAATGGAGAGAGAAAAAATGCAATTCTCCAATCTCCTCACAGATCACAGAATCACTGATTTGGGGGTTTTATCATGGAGGAAGGTACACAACCCAAGATACTACCAAAGTTCAACAGCACTTTAAAGTGTTTTAGGATTTTTCCTTTAACCCCCCTCAGTGTCCAGCAGCAGAAGACTGCACTGGTGTACTGTTGTATTGGTGTGACTGTGTGTTACTGTATGAATGTGGAGCAGGGCGGCGCTGGGAAAGAGCAAGCGTGCCCAAAGCACTTTCCCTGGATAAACAAAGGATAAAAAGTTACATCTGATATCATGCTGGGAAGCCTCTGTTGTCCAATCCTAAAGAGAACAGAACCACTATAAGTCTGGCAGTCTCGGTGCCTTGATCTACCTGTTGAGATACCTGAAACCAGTTCCCATAACAGGTGTTCCTGCCATGAGGTTCGTTTGAGTTTGGTTCGGTTCTACGGTGGCTGCAGAGGACCAAACTGTTCGCCGGACGGAGCGTTTTCACCGAGCGCTGTGGATATAAGTGGAGCTTGTCTACCTGAGCGTGAGAGGCTGTCAGGCTCTCCTCAAGGAGCCTGTTTAGAGGAAGGCAGGAGAGTCACACACACACACACACACACACACACACACACCTACACACACACACACACACACACACACACGCAGAGTCCGGAGCCTGCAGACATAGTAGCACTCATTCATCCTCTCGCAGCAGCCGCCTGTCCTCCCTCCCCCCGACTCGCCTTCACTCCTTTCCCCTGCTTTTTTCGTCCTTCCACCCTCCTCCACCTCCACCTCCACCTCTTCCTCCTCCTCCTTCTCTTCCTCCTCCTCCTCCCCCTACTCTTCTTCCTCCCCCTCCTTCTGCTCCTCCTCATCATCCTCTCCTCATCATCCCCCTCCTCAGACCACGTCCATTTTGGGTTCTGGGAAGGTGGAAAAACAGTCCGACAGATGGACAGACAGGATGGATACGTCCATAACACAACTTGGCTCGTTAAAGACGCCGCCGCCCGCCAAGCCGTATTAAGCCGTGTCCACTGGCGATCTGTCTCTCTGCAGCGCCGGCTTCTTTTTCTTGGTATTTTCAGTGGAACGGACACGCTGCTGCATTATGCCGGACAGCGCTGAGGACAGGACATGTTTGTGGCGCTCAGAGCTCAGGCTTTTGGTAGAAAAAAAAAAGAGAAAAGGGTGTCAGGGTGTCGTTGTGAGTATAGGGATCTTGGGGAGGACCGGGTTCAAGCCCTCATGATACCAAGCAGCCGCCCTGCTGAAGTGTCCTTGAGCAAGAGAAAAGAGAAAGAAAACCCTAACCCTACAGGGATCAATAGTGTCACAAAATAACAGAGCGCTGTGTTGGACACGCTGTTAGTCACGTGAAAAGGTTAGCTTAGTTAGGTTATGGTTAAGGTTAAGCTAAGGTTTTGTTCATGGTTAAATAAGTTGGGAATGAAACCTGGGTAGTTGGAGTTGGAGGTGTATACAGCCACATCCACCGCTCCGACCTCCACACTCCACATCTGATTTGCATACTAGCTAAATCTTGTAGAAGCTAGCTTTAGTAGTGGCTATTAGTTGCAACTTAACATTACATTGGTTGCTTTGCTAAAGCCTGCTGGCTAGTCAGCTAGCTAACAGTTTGTTCAGGTTAACTGAGCTGAGTCTTCTCAAGCTACAACTCAGAGTGTTTTGGAGTAGAGACTAGGGCTATAGACAAGACAGTTTGTCACAGTAACCTACATTTGGAAACAAATCCACTTTATCACACTATTCACTTTACGTATTATAACATAACTGAGTTGACCTACAGCCACACACCTCAACAAGCTTTTCCAGGTATGTCATTTTCTTGCCTGGTTGTTATATGTAGACATTATTTCTGCACAGCCAATTCTCCACTGGAACTCCAAGATGGCGCCATGTTGCTGAGAGATTTGTGACGCAAATGCAAATCCTCTATTCCCGTCTATACTGCACTCGTGATATGGTTTGAATCATGGGATAGTAGGCCTCTGTCTCTCTCTCTCTCTCTCTCTCTCTCTCTCTGTCTCTCTCTCTCTCTCTCTGTCTCTCTCTCTCTCTCTGTCTCTCTGTCTCTCTCTCTGTCTCTCTGTCTCTGTCTCTCTCTCTCTCTCTCTCTCTCTCATGTGTGGGTGTTAGTTTTAGCCCCCTGATCATCACGGCAGCACAATAGGTGGGCGGAGGGCTACTAATCTGCCCCAGCTGGGTGCTGCAGCAGCCACTTTGTGAGTGTGTATGTGTGTGTGTGTGTGTGTGTGTGTGTGTGTGTGTGTGTGTGTGTGTGTAGCTGTTAATTGCTGCTAGCCAGGGGGGCTGTGATTGGAGGCTCTGGAAAAACAAATCCCCCACAGTAACAGGTCGGTGAAAGTGAGAGGGGACCCCTTCAGCTGCAGGTCTGGACCCCCTTCAGACCCTCAGTAACACGTGTGTGACAGGCAGGGGAGGTGCTGCACTCAAGAGGATGCCAAAGGTTTCAGATTATCTGTTATCTTCAGACACTGATGATGGCTCGAATGTTCTTTCATTCATCTTTCATTCCCTGTTTTCTCTTCACAAAACTCTAGATGTTCTCTAGATTTGAATATATTCCCTATCAGAGCAATCAGTCTGGTTCCAACAGTGAATGTGCATACTGTAGAGAAGAACAATTTTGATATACTACTTTATATACTACTTAAAAAAGAGACCCATTTCCTTAATTTCTGCTTTTATATATACCATTTAAAAAAAAAAAAAAAAAGTCAAATTCCTTGCTTATGCAAACTTCCTTGGCTAATATAAAACTGATTCTGATGCTGAAACTGAATGCTGTGTGTACTCCTGTCCTTCATCTGTGCAATTAATGTGATTATTCTAATCCAACTTTATTGTCATTCCACTTGGCACAAGTGTGCAGTGGAATGAAAGACTGGCTTATGGTTAAAGTAAGACATTTGCAGGTCCTCTGGAGTGTGGAAACCCCTTGGCATGGATGGATTTTGGACTGCTGGACTTGGCAGAACAGACCGATGTGAGTCTCTGCTCCCTTATCAAAACATTTTGCATTTAGACATTTAGCTGTCACTCTTCACAGGACAGTCAACATGACAGACAAGCAGCAGTGAGGAGGTCAAGGGTCAGAGCCACAGCATGTTAACATTAGAGGAACAAAATGTAACAACATTACAAAATATTCCTGTGACCCTCGCATGTTCAACTTTTAACACTGAGGTACTACAAAAAGAAGGAGTTATTTAGGGATGTGTAGTTTAGTTTAGTTTAGTTTAGTTTAGTTTAGTTTAGTTTAGTTTAGTTTAGTTTAGTTCCTGTTTGAATTTTCCTCCACATTTCCTATTTAGTCAACAGTTTTATACAAAGCACTTTACCATGAGGGCGTCCATGTTTAACATAGGGCCCATGGAAATGCCCTCACCCTGGCAGCATCAGTGCTACTCTATTTAGCTAGAGGAACACATGATGATGATGATGATGATGATGATGATGATGATGATTCTGCTGAAATAACAGATCAACATCATTAAAATCCTTAATCAATCCTGCATCAGGTGCCAAGTCATTTCTTGCATTAACCCCAAAACCCTCCATGATGACTGATGCAAAGAGAATCCCCATTTTCCAGCACTAAAAAAAGTGTATTTTTTTTGTTTTTATTTTTTAATTAATTTATTGATTTTCATTTACACCCACTCACCCACTCCATAATGACTGATTCAAAGAGACTCACCATTTTCTAGCATCGCCCCGCTTCACATTCATACACTTCCACACAGCCACAGTCTGTTGTCCGCTCAGCAGCTGGGGGTTCAGTGCCTTGCCCGAAGGCTCCTCAGCAGTAGTTGTTGAGGGAGGGGAGAGCGTTACTCATTCACTTTCTCCACCCACATTTTCCCAGCTGGTGCGGGGATTCAAACCGGTGACCTTCCTCCCACACATCACACACCTCCGCCGCACTGCAGGCTACAGCCCCGGCTCCTATATTGTCCCTACCAAGATGTGTGTGTGTGTTTGTGTCCAGCTGAACACACACACAGCTAATGAACTCTAAGTGCCTGGCTGCCGTTGTCACGGTGGTGCGACTGTCTCAATGCCTCCGGTCAAAGGCCAGAAAACTCTCAGACTTGGCTTCTTTCCCGTCCGAAGTGTCCCAGTGGGTCAGCAGAGCGCCGATTATCAGTTATCAAGATCGGGAAAGACAATTTGATCAATTCAGCTTTATCGTCCCTGAGGAGAAATTCTCCTTGCAGCCAGATGCATAAAAGCAAGCCTGAAAACTTAGAAACGTAAATACACAAAAGCACATAAGACATAAGCCAAGACACAAAAGTCATAAGTTTAGAACATCAACATCCATGGAAAAGCATGCAAATAAACAGCATTAACATTGGCCTCCTTGCTATCTACTAATACATAAATTACTCAGAGTTAAGCACTTTAATAGCACAGGAGATACAAGAGTTCCCCTCTTGCCCTCCTGTATCGAAACCCTCTGTCTGAGGGAAGAAATTCAAATTCCCCTTGAAGGAGATAAAGGGGAAACTCCAGTGTGGCTCTGGTTTTCCATAAAAGATGTCAGGTAGCTGCTTCAGTGAGGAATAGTACACCTCAAAATGAAAATTCAGCCACTATCTACTCACCCCCATGTCAGTCGAAACTCCACTGAAGTTGGTAGGACGACCGAACTCACAGCCAGTTAGCCCTCGTAGCTCCGTCCCAGACTTTTACCAAACTACTGACATTAAATCAGTCTTTTTACAGCTCCTAAAAAAACATAAAATGTCAATCAAATTTGTCCAAACAGATCAGGTAGCATAATCCAAGTGTTTTGTCGCCAAATGACACAAAAGTCCAATATTTACTTGTTTATCTTGTATATTTTGCTCAGTGACAACACTCTGGTCACACTCCCTTCCTACAGCAGAGAGCAGAATGTCCTTCCAGAGCGCCGCAGGGTGCATGAGCCACCAGAGCACGGTCAGTGAGGAAAATAGGAGATAATGACGTAAATATTGGACTTTTGGACCCATAGTAGAATCGTTTGGCAACAAAACACTCGGGTTATGCTGTATGAGCTGTTTGGAGAAATTTTATGGATATTTTATGCTTTTTTTGGCCCATTAACTTCAGTAGTTTGAAGTTTGAGATGGAACTACAGGAGCTAACTCACTGTGTGTTTTGTGACCCTACCAACTTCAGTTTTGACTGATGTGGGGGATAAATAATGACTGAACTTTAATTTTGAGGTGAACTATTTCTTTATCTATTTGTTTCTGTTGGCAGAAGACAGACAATTATAGAAAAGGTGACAACTGACTCAAGTATACAGTTGAGTTGTAAAAAAGCCATGAGCTTCCTCAGTTCAGTATCCTCCGAAAAAAATGTTGTTGTTGATCTTTTTCACGTATTGCAGCGGTGTTCACATCAAATGTCAGCTTTAATATTTGATAACGATATAATCAGACAGAGTACTGCTCCAATGTACATGATCACAACACAAGGAAGGCAAGCATGGATCAATTAGTACCCCCTCGACCCCTGTTGATATCCAATCAGCAAGTAATAAATTGAAACACCTCTTTTTCAAGAATCAAAAAGGTAGATCTGATAATTGATTGACAGACACACATTCAGACAGACAAACAGATGTATAGATACACATACACAAAACTACACGTGTGTACAGGCAGGTACTGACATGCACAGATACAGACACACTCTCTCACACACACACACACACACACACACACACCTATTCTTAACAGTAAACCGGTAAATGGGTGGGGTCACTTCAACATGCACACCTGCGATGTCTGATAAGATTACTGGAGGGCATAGCTTATGTGTGTGGGTGTGTGGATGTGTGTGTGTGTGTGTGTGTGTGTGTGTGTGCGCTTGCATTTTATGAGTGTCTGTGTCTGTGCGGCTGTGTACGTGCATGTGTGTGCGTGTCTGTGTGTATGTTGTAATGAGTCTTGTCTCTGTGTGTGTACACATTTGTGCATGTATACTGTATGTGTATCTATCTATATGTTTTTATGTGTGTGTGTGTGTGTGTGTGTGTGTGTGGGACTTTGTAGTTCAACTGAAATATTACCCATGATGATGCTCCTCTCTCAGTCTTCTTGTCTCCAGGAGCTGCTGGAGGAGGAGGAGGAGGAGGAGGAGGAGGAGGAGGAGGCTGTGTGCTGCGGCCCGGGGCCATCATACTTGCAGGAGTTCACAGATAAAGGTAACACAAAGCAAATATGATTTTCAGATGATAGAATATTAAACAATCAGAGATTGTCTTTGCTGTAAACAAAGATTAATTCTCTGATTCGCAGCAAATATTTGCAGCAAATAATCAGAGTCGTGAGGATATTTGCCAAGTCATGGCTGTCTTCCTCGCCATTCTGCTTCCCCACACATGGATTAAGCTTAAGCTAAGACTAACTTTTATTTATATTTGATTTTCTTAAGTAGACATTGTGAAGTGTTCATTTCCAAAAACATTGCATGTCCTTTTAGGGGAAAACAGAAATCATTGCCTAAATTTCATCATTTACCATCACTAAGTCAAGTGTTTTGTCAAGTCTTTTAGTTTTAGCTCTTCATATCTTACATAAATGAGTCACTTATATGGTTAATATTATATATATTAATATTATATTGACTAACACCTTTTACTACACAGTATATGATTAGCTTTTATTCAAATGTTAACTCAAATGTTAATATTTTGAAAGGCGGGTAAACTCTTTAATGAGTAAGGAACTGTGTTTATGATGAGTACGCACATGAACACATTTTTGATATGCCAAGTAAAGAGCGTCCAGCTGTGATGAAACCCTACGGGGAAACCTGTCGAATGGACGCGGGAACACAGGAAGTAGCAGCCAGCCTGCAAGGGGAGCAGAGGTTGAGCAGGGAGCAGAAACTCTCTAATGGAAGTGTGTTTCCAACCAAGGAGCGATCTCCTCTTATATTTTCCGTCACCTTACCATATTCTACATCTAGCTAGATACCGAGCTAGGAATGGCTCTTTTCCCCCAACTTTCTAAAATATCTAGTTAATATGTGCAAACTGTGTCCTATCTGAAAGACCCGTAACAAAACCAGAGGTGTGAAGCAGAGGCTACCGATCATCTCAACCATTGTCTCATTTGTTTACTGTACTTAAAGTTATCTTAATTCATTTGACATTAATATATTTGTTTAGAAATGCCACATGCAGCATCTTTACATGATGACAGGTGCCCAGTTGTTAACCGCAGTGCCGTGCATGCTCTCACCCATCCAGACCCATCTCTCTAACATCCAAGACAGGTTTCTGTATACTTTAACACACAGAGGGACGGCTGCACCAGATTCTGTGTTTTGGCAAAAAAGGGACATTTCAGTCTAGAAGACTCCCTTGGTCTCACTCCTGCACCGAGACAAACACTGCTTCTGACAAGGGCCCCGCTGTGTGTGTGTGTGTGTGTGTGTGTGTGTGTGTGCAGACATGTCTTTATGTCAGTATGTCTCGGTGTCTGTGATTTACAAGGCAGTGGACAGTGGTCGCTGTCATGTCAATTCTAGTAGTGTTGTCTTAAAGTCTAGCCACTAGCTCACACACACACACACACACACACACCTACGCACACACACACACACACACACACACACTTTCACTCTCTCTGACCCGACACATGCTCTCCAGATGTTGAGAACATTCCTGAAGGTCTCATCTCACTAGTGGACATTATGAGGCTCCTCGCAGCGTCCTGACAGTGTGACAGTGTGGGATCCAGAATAAAACCAACAGAAGAAGAACCCTGAACGCCTCACGCCGTCCCGGGTGCCTCGCTCCCCAGTTCAGACCAAATCTACCCGTGTGTTTGTCACACTGAAAGCAACTAGAGACACGAGTCGCAGTCGAAGTCCATCCTGTTTCAGTAATCAGTGAAATACTAAGGAAGCCCATTTGTGCCACCTGTTCATCCATCATCAAGTGAGTTTTTTTTCTTAATATTACGGCTTAGTGTCTCATAATAATGACTCACTATCTCATCATCATAAATATGACCGAGATACTAAATCATAATTATGAGATTATGAGATACTAAGTCATAATATTGAGAAAAGCCTTCTCACTTAACGATGAAAAACAAAAATGATGTGCCAGATATTGTTTTTTTAACAGGTGGCGGAAATGCGCTTCCATAAAATTACGACCAATATTTCCTTGTTTCCTTGCTGGCAGCAGGTGAACTTTTCGACACCGTCACACTATCAGCTGTTAATCATATCGACTCTCACTGCTGCCGGTGAAATCCACAATGTATCACGTTACAAATCCATAACAAAGACAATGTTACTCAGGGGAGTTAAGATAAGATAAGATGAAGCTGTAACGATGCCTGTGGGGAAACTGGGTCAAACAGTAATAGGAAACAGAAAAGAAAGACTAGAATTACAACGGGAAAATAGAATAGAATGTGCGTTTAGCCAATGGGAGGTTATATAAACATAATTTATGCAACTGACAATTTCAATTGTATTTCTGCAGTGACTAATGCCGCAGTTTTTTGTCGCCTTTATTTATCCAGGGGAGGCTGGTTGAGCGTGTGTGCTCTTCTTCTGCAACATCCTGCTTCACACTCATACGGTTGCACACGTTTCCACCTGGGAGCTGCACAGCCACATTCACCTCCCCCTCCCCCTCCCCTCCCCCCCACAGACAGACAGCCAGTGTGTGAGGGGGATTTGAACCAGCAACCTCCGAACCTGCAGGTCAGCAGCCTGCCTCTCTTTTTTTTTTTTTTTTCATTTGTACAAAGTCCTTTATTATGCATAAATACGTAACAAACCAGAACAGTTTCCAAAGTCTGTACAAATAGGATCTTTACACGGTTTAGGACAACTGCGTGTGGTTTATTCACAAATTTGCTATTATAATATCACAACATTGTTTATGGAAACCCACCACTTGCATAGATAAGAAAATAAGCACCTTCTTTGAAAAGTAAACTGATATTGTAAATGTAATCTGGGTAATAAAAGTTTATCTGAGAAAATCTAGCTAGCTACTTCCTTTTTCCAACTGAAGATATTAAGCCTCAAATGTTATTTGGCCTTGGACCCTCCCAAGTTTATTTGTATTCACTGCACTCCCAACACAAGTCCAGCCCCCCCTCCCACACACAAAATACACTTTTTTTACAGACGAGGTGTCACCACTCCAGAACCAAGATAAAGTGCATATATAAAAAAACAAAAGAAACAAACAAAAACCAAAAAAAAAACGAAAACAGAGACTACGTTCCCCAGTTCCTCCCATTCATTCACGATAGTTATTATGTTATTCCTAGAAATTTTGAGTTGGTGTGCAAAGCCATACTGAGTGAAAGTAGTTGTCTGTGGTGTTGAGAGTGCATTGTGGACATTATGTCGGTGTGTGTGTGAAACCCACCAAGTGCATCCTGTGTTGAGTTCTGTGTGTTCTGTGTATGGTCTTATATTGAATGAGATGTAATCTGGGGCTGCTGGTCATCGAGAAGATGTTATTGCAAATTTGTTTCCAGAGGGTTGCATCAATATTAATCGATAAATCTTGTTCCCAGTCTGTGGAGGAATCTTTGGTTGATGAGATATGTCTGTATAATTTTGATAGTGGTTTCTTGGCTGTTGATATTGTAAACAGGTCTGTTACTGATGGTGGTGGTTGCAAGTTATTATGTGTGATATCAGTTTTTTTCCTGAGTTTCCTGAGTTGTGGATATTGTAGAAAGTGTTCTTGAGTGAAGCTCTCTCACCTCTCTCACCTCTCACCTCCCGCCTCTCGCCTCTCGCCTCTCGCCGCTGACGCTGTTTCCTGACAGCGGCGGCCTCCGTCTGCTGTCATGGAACATTTTATTTTCTCTTGCGTGTGTGTGTTGCGTCCCTGAGTCGATGGTCCTGTTTTGATCGATACTCCACCCCGCCCCCCTCCCCCCTCCCCCCTCCCCCCCCGCCCCCCTCTCCAGGTTAAATGTAATCAGTCTCCTCCTCTGTTTCGT
>NC_136002.1:29966651-30063619 GCF_048128805.1 Centroberyx gerrardi
CCTGTCACGCTCTGCCTGTCTCACTGTCGCTCTGCCTGTCTCACTGTCGCTCTGCCTGTCTCACTGTCATGCTGCCTGTCTCACTGTCGCTCTGCCTGTCACTCTGCCTGTCTCACTGTCGCTCTGCCTGTCTCACTGTCGCTCTGCCTGTCTCACTGTCGCTCTGCCTGTCTCACTGTCATACTGCCTGTCTCACTGTCGCTCTGCCTGTCTCACTGTCACTCTGCCTGTCTCACTGTCGCTCTGCCTGTCTCACTGTCATACTGCCTGTCTCACTGTCGCTCTGCCTGTCTCACTGTCGCTCTGCCTGTCACGCTCTGCCTGTCTCACTGTCGCTCTGCCTGTCTCACTGTCGCTCTGCCTGTCTCACTGTCGCTCTGCCTGTCTCACTGTCATACTGCCTGTCTCACTGTCGCTCTGCCTGTCTCACTGTCACTCTGCCTGTCTCACTGTCGCTCTGCCTGTCTCACTGTCGCTCTGCCTGTCTCACTGTCGCTCTGCCTGTCTCACTGTCGCTCTGCCTGTCACGCTCTGCCTGTCTCACTGTCGCTCTGCCTGTCTCACTGTCGCTCTGCCTGTCACTCTGCCTGTCTCACTGTCATGCTGCCTGTCTCACTGTCGCTCTGCCTGTCTCACTGTCGCTCTGCCTGTCTCACTGTCGCTCTGCCTGTCACGCTCTGCCTGTCTCACTGTCGCTCTGCCTGTCTCACTGTCGCTCTGCCTGTCTCACTGTCGCTCTGCCTGTCACGCTCTGCCTGTCTCACTGTCGCTCTGCCTGTCTCACTGTCACCCTGCCTGTCTCACTGTCGCTCTGCCTGCCTCCGCTCTGTCATCCAACACATTTATTTTTCAAACAGGAGAGTATAGCCTGAGGGCTGAACTGTAGGTGCTCCTTTCTCTCTGTCTGTCTGTCTGCCTGTCTCTCTCTCTCTCTCTCTCTCTCTATGTCTGTCTCTCTGTCTCTCTCTCTGTCTCTCTCTCTCTCTCTCTCTCTCTCTCTCTCTCTCTATGTCTGTCTCTCTGTCTCTCTCTCTGTCTCTCTTTCTCTCTCTCTCTCCCCTCCCTCTCCTCAGGCAATAAGAAGTGTAAACAGTACATCCACCTAACAGGATCCAGGATGCACTGCCTCATTTGCATCGCACATCTTGGATACCTCTACTCCCTCTTTTTTCTTTCTTTCTTTCTCTCCCTCTTTTTTCTTTCTTTCTTTCTTTCTTTCTTTCTTTCTTTCTTCTCACTTTCTCTCTCTCTCTCTCTGTGCGTGAGTGAGTGTGTGTGTGTGTGTGTGTGTGTGTGTGTGTGTGTGACCTTTTCATGATCAGGGAAACCAAGAGCAAACACCTGCTGTGGGATAAATCATCACAATGCAGCAGAGGAATTTCACTGTCTGTTCACAGAAAGACAGTTTTGAACTTTTTCTCTCAAACAGGTCAAGTCACTATTAATATTTGTTATGTTTTATCAGTCTGTGACATGATCTATTTCTGTTTTATATATATACATCTATTTATATTTCTGTTATATAAATTAGCCTGTAAAAGTGTTCGGCCCACAGAACATGCAGGATTTCAAAGCATCAAAAAGAATGAGAAGAGTAAATACAGAGAATATTAAGTGGAAGAAAATAAAGATTCATATACATGCTGAGAGGATTTTATAGTAATGATTTATTGTGTAGAAGAGGTGAAAGAAGAAGGAGAAGAAGAAGAAGAAGAAGAAGAAGAAGAAGAAGAAGAAGAAGAAGAAGAAGAAGAAGAAGAAGGGAAAAAGAAGAAAGAACATTTTTGCTTATGCACATTGTTGAATGTTGTTATGTTTTGCATATATTATGTTTGTAGCTGATTCTCTTCTCAGGTTTCTCTTGCAGAACAGATGTGTCATCTCAGTTGGACTATCTGCTGAAATGAAGAGTTAGAAATAACAGCACAGAATCATATTGTCAGCAGCAGCAGCATTTTGTCTGAGTAGGCGTCACAGTTCTCAGAGAGGATCCTTCATTTGTGCATAAACCTACGAACCTTCATGTTAAAAGGTGTGTGTGCCGCCGCTCCACGCACGCTCCACACACACTCCGCTCTAGATCCTCCGTCCCGAGCGGTGGAGCCTGAGGCGGCTGTCATCACGTACCTTCAGGAGGGCAAACTGAGCGACTGTTGCACCTCGGGAGACAGATACTCATTATGCAAAACATGACAGGAGCATCACTCTCACAAGGTCTGCAGGCCAAATTGGCCCTGAGCAAAGTTGCCTTTTGGACCTCCAAAGCGGAGGCAAATTTGAGAGTGAAGAAATAAAATATTTGGACTAATTTGATTTGCTGATGTTTGATGAGTCATTTTTGGAAAACTTGCTTAATACAAGCCACATAAACAAACACCACGATGATGACAAAAACCTACAAAGCTAATACCCGCTTGTTATATTTCTAAATAATCAATGCCCATTTGTATTTTTTGGCCCACAGCCACCGCTCATGTCACATTTCAGCCCTCTGCAATATCAAGCTGTAAAATAAAACCTTTCATTCAGCAGGTTTGTTACCCAGAGGTTTTGGTTCCTATCAGACCCATTTGAAGTATGCTGGGAAAATAAAGCGATAATGAAGAATGAAATAAAAATCTGTCTCGGCCTCGCGGCTCTACCGAGAATCCACCAGCGAACAGAACAAAAGAAAACATTCGGCCACACTTGGTGAGCAACAAAAGAACAATCTTGATCATAAAGCCAGCGTGTTTGGATAAAAAAAATAACACCGGCTATGTTATGTCAGCTGAAACATGTTGGTTTTATGATTAAAGTCTAAAAAACGGCGATAGTGGCACTAAACCATCGGGACAATGTATGGATGTGAAGCTAATCCCAGAAACCCGAGACAAAATCGACACTATTATGACCATTTGTTAGAAGAGATTAATTTGTTGCAACATGCAGACGGTTATCAGCCTGCGATTATCTGTTTTCTAAGAGTCTGTTGCATTTGGAAACTGGGTCAGCCAAGGGTTACAGATTACACTGGAGGGGTCACAAATGTGAGATTTTAATTTTTTCCTTCAGTGCCCGAAATTGTTCCACTCTAACTGCTTTGCATTGTTGCTTCCCGAAAACCTCAATCTACAATATGTTATCTATGGATTTATTGTAATCTATTTTCCTTCATGGGAAAAGAAAAAAACGTCTCGGGCTGAATGTGTCCGCTATCAGCACGGCCACCTGATTACTGCAGGGGACATATCAGAGTGACATTTTAGAGTCGGCCAGGTTAGTCATACCTGGATCAACCTGGTGTGTGTGTGTGTGTGTGTGTGTGTGTGTGTGTGTCTGCCTGTGTCTGTGTAGCTGTGGAGACCATATCAGGCGAGCGCTCCCCTATCTTATCAAGCCAACTGCTCTGAAGGGACTATTGTGTATGCAAGGTGACGAACTGCCTTCGATTCCCACTCAAACTGCAGGCCAGAGACCATTACTTTAAAGCGCCCTCTTTGTGTGTGTGTGTGTGTGTGTGTGAGTGTGTGTGTGTGTGAGTGTGTGAGTGTGTTGTTTTTAGAGGCTTACAAACCAGAGTTCTATCAAAAAATTGCGAAACAACCAGGAAAGTGTTCAGTAACAGGTCGCCACGATGTGTTGTGTATTCTTAAACACTGTGTAGGTACCATGTTGTACACTGTGGATCCAAATAGAACATTTAACAGTTGTATGTGTGTGTGTGTGTGTGTGTGTGTGTGTGTGTGTGTGTGTGTGTGTGTGTCACCGTATATTTGAAGCCTCAAGGCTCCCTGGGATTAACGTGACAGAGAAGAAAAGGCAGCCACCGCTACGTGACAACTGACAACACAGGGTTGAGCAACTGCCAGCGGACAGACAGACAGGCAGACAGACAGACAGGCAGAGAGACAGGACGCCTGGCGACAGACAGAGCGACAGACAGACAGGCAGAGAGACAGACAGACAGGCAGAGAGACAGACAGGCAGAGAGACAGACAGACAGACAGAGGGACAGACGGGCAGAGAGACAGGCAGAGAGACAGACAGGCAGAGGGACAGACAGACAGACAGAGAGACAGACAGACAGACAGACAGGGAGACAGAGAGGCAGACAGACAGACAGGCAGAGAGACAGACAGACAGACAGACAGGGAGACAGAGAGGCAGACAGACAGACAGGCAGAGAGACAGGAGGCCTGGCGACAGACAGAGAGACAGACAGACAGAGGGACAGACAGACAGGCAGAGGGACAGACAGGCAGGCAGAGGGACAGACAGGCAGAGACAGACAGGCAGACAGACAGACAGGCAGAGGGACAGACAGGCAGACAGACAGACAGGCAGAGGGACAGACAGGCAGAGAGACAGACAGAGAGACAGACAGGAGGCCTGCACAGGGCAGCTGCAGCCAGGATCAATAAGTTAGCCGGTCCTTTTTTTTTTTTCTGCTGACGCTCTGAAAGCTCTGAAGACGAGCTGTGATCTGCGTCTCATTTTGCAAATGAGTTCCTCTGTGACGTCAGAAAGCTGCCAGTGTTCTTTACTGCTTCAAAGTAATAATCTGCAACATTTTCATACACATAAACAGTCCTTTTGCTACTCTCTATCACCGACTGATATAACACAATAATGATCCAACCTATATCCGGTTTATGAAGGTTTTCCATTTGCTGTTCTAAACACCCGGAGTCCGGTAGCTCTCTCCTGGGAAGTGATGCGTCTTATGTTCCAGTTTGTTTGGAACAGAAGAAGAAGAACTGAGTCGTTAGTTAGCATGAGCAGCGCTAGCCGGCATGGCTGGACAGACAACGAAAAAAGCGCTGTTGTCAACTGAAAACCTTTTATCTCCAGAATGTCAACTTCTCAGCAGCTGATAAAAAGTCTTGTTTTTAGCTTGACCACCGTGCATTTTTGAGTTTATCTAATTGCTTTTGAAAACAGTTTCCTGAACCCGAGCGCTGTAGAATTTACTCAATCCACAGATAAGCATGCAATCCTTCAACTGGAAGGTAAAACTTGATAATCACCAAAATTGGAGTTATGAGGTTTTTACCCGACTGCAGCGATATTGAATACTGAATTTTCCCATTCTTTGTCAACATGACCTTCTCTTTCTCACTGGTTTTGTTTTGTTGACATCCTGATAGTTGTTGTAGTGAAGGGTCAAAGCCAGGTCAGGAGTTTGTGGAGTGGTCTGCGTCTTAGCGTGTGTGTGTGTGTGTGTGTGTACATGTGTGATCGGGGGACGGCAGCACGGGCCTTCAGTTTATGCGGAGGTCTGCTTTGAGGCTCCCAGTGTGATCCAGCAGTGTTTAGTCTAGCGGTCCTACATGTCACACACCACAGTCATTTGGTCAGGAGCTGTTTCAACAAGACGCCGCTATTCCTGCAGCGCCGCTGTGCCAGCCGGCCGCGACCCGCCACCCGCCGGCCGCGACCCACCGGCCGCGACCCGCCACCCGCCAGCCGCCACCCGCCGGCCAGCAGCTGATTGATCTGTCCGGGGCCCGTCGATAACGCTGTGTGATCCAGAAACTACCATCTGTCTGCTTTCAACTGGAACTATTTTTCAGTGCAGCATTAGTTTCCTCAACGATTTGTGCATTGGTAAAGAATTGTTCGCTGTAAAAGAAACTGAATCTCGTATTCAAAATTAGCTTTTTCCTAAAATAAATGAAGATATCTACCAGTGTGGTGAGATTACTTTACTTGATTTGAACGCAACTTCTGTCGAAGTGACATGGTGGACTGGGTCTGTCTTTTTTCAAGCTGCTGTGGGATGTTTTCAGAAGCACATGAAAGTGCATTAGAAACAAATGAGTCTCGCTGCATCAGCAGGTTATTGGCCCGTTGCTCAGACTGAAAGCACGATGAAAAGAGTTGCACCTTCATTCCACTTCACACTGAATTCGGCCGGGCTGAGCTGAATACAAGCTGCTTAAACACATTCATTTGTATGGTGTGATGCAAAGGAAAACACAAATGCACTGTTTCTCCCCACGTTTTTTGCCTTTTTAATAAGAAAAAAGAAACATGAATCATTTCAATCACAACATTCAAACCAACGACGACAGAAAAAACAACAAGACAATATATTATATCAACACACTTTCCAAAGTCTGAGAAGCAACATAGCTTAAATAAAAGACATCTCTCTTCGAAACTAAAATATACTCCGCAAAAGGACAGAACATGACCTGAAACTTCTGTGTCCTCCGCTGCATCACAATAAATCCTTCAATAGATCGTCGGTTTACATCGATCCCACAAGATCAGCAATCATTTCAAGAAAAGGCACTTTTTTTGAGTTTGAGGCTCCGAAGCTTTGAAGGCTTTGAAGCTCTTTGGCATCGTTACACAGAGATCCTGCTGAGTTGATCCGTTAACAGTGTGAGGGGGAGCCGTCGCTAAGTATTGTTGTAACACACACACACACACACACACACTATCAGGCCCACCTGGCGCAGTGGGAGCTCCATAGTGCAAAGTACTGTATGTAAATCCTCCCATAGTGCATCTCTCCTCTCCTCTGTATCTTAGTAACTGACTGAACTCCTACACAGCTCCCCCGGGTATCTGTTGACT
Organism: Centroberyx gerrardi; assembly: GCF_048128805.1. NCBI lineage: Eukaryota > Metazoa > Chordata > Actinopteri > Beryciformes > Berycidae > Centroberyx > Centroberyx gerrardi. The sequence goes on from NC_136002.1 coordinate 29,973,219, forward strand.
AATATTCAAAATGGGACAGTTTATGGAAAAACATCATTTGGTTTCAGCGGGCATTAAACGTCCTTGTAGGTAACAACAGAGAAGGACTGTGGGAAACAAAATGGACAAAACAAGACAAAAAAACTGACATGCCATTTACCACAGTTACTCTCTCTCTTTCCTTCTTCTTTTACTAGTTTTCTTCTTCTTCTGTTTGTCGCCCCGGTTGGAGGGAAACAGCTTTTTTTCTTCATATCAACCTAAGCAACATTCTGCCATTTTGAAAAAAAAACAAACTGCGGGAGCTACATCTGAGTTGACGGACGTGTGATTCGAGAGAAATGAGGACAGAATGTCAACAAAACAGGAATGTAGTGTGAAACATGAATGTTGTAACACAAAAATCAACCACTGTATCCTACTGCAGTAACACCTGCCTGAAGCAGTAACCTGAAGCTCGCCTCTCGCTCCCGACTTTGGCTAAAAACCTCACATTTGGTTTGTAACTGGTCAACACAGCACTATACAAGATATATTAAAATTTATTCCCTTCATAAATAAATGCAAATATCCTTTTTCCCCCACATTACCTCTATTTACAATTTATACAAAGCCGACATCGCTACACGGCACGCTCCTACATGGCTGTTAAGCTGATGAGGATCTGTTTGTTTTCAGTATAAAGCAGGAAAACTAGTAATTGTAAGCAACAACTGGTAAAAACAGGGTTTGACTTCTATGTAGACTTACACAGATGAGGAAAATGTCTTCATCATCAGTTAAGTATTTTTATTATCCAGTTTTTTAAGCTCAATATCAACCCCAGTTTTCTAGCCTCCATGTAACCGACCAGTCTCCATGTTCCTCAGTGTCCACCCAGAGTTGGTGAGAAATGTTCTTTGGTCCCTCAAACACGGCGGCCATTTTAGATGTGAGTCTCTCCCAAGGCCGCTGGACACGAGCCAGAAAGAGGGAGAGAGAGAGAGAGAGAGAGAGAGAGAGAGAGAGAGAGAGAGAGAGAGAGAGAGAGAGCGACAGAGACAGACAGAGAGCAAGAGAGAGCTCAGGTGTCCATTTTAGAAAATGTTGAGAGAGAGAACTAGCGATCCTCCACCATCCTCCATTTTAGCTCACCTCAACACTCACAGGGAGGAAGGGATCGTCCATATTAGGAGGCGTTGAGCACCGAGCGGCTGTACAGGGTTTGGTAGTACGCGCCTGAGTCCATGGCGGCCGGCCCGGGGCTGTCGTAGATCTGCTTGGCTCCCACGGGAGAGCCGCTGGTGTAGCCGTTGTAGGCCATCACCTGATCCTGGTAGGACTTGAGGTCCATCTTCTGCTCGTTGGACATGAGGTTGGTGATGGAGAAGGGGTGGTTGAAGTTGTAGTGGGGGTCCAGGGACTTGAGGGCGTCGCTCTGCAGGTCCATGTGCTGCTGCATGGTGCTGGGCAGCAGGTGGGCGCTCCCCCCTAAGGACTGGGAGTGGAGCAGCGGGTTGGTGGAGGAGGAGGAGGAGGAGAGGGACAAGGAGGACGGAGGGATGGAGGATGAAGAGGAGGACGGAGGAAGGGAGCCGGGCGGGCTGTGGAGGTGTGAGGAGGGAGGAGGGCAGTCTAGCGGAACCAGGGAGTTTCTGGGATGCTGCTGGTCGTCCGAGGAGGATCCGGGGTGGGAGTTGTCTGAGTGGGCGGAGTCAGCTCCCTCCGATCCTCCTGCAGGACTGTGCTCCTCCGCCAGGTTATCTCCGCTGTGGCCTCCTTTCCCCGACCCCCCCTCCTGGTTCTTGCCTCCTTTCTTCCCCGTCTTGTCCTCGATCTTGAAGCGTTTTTGGCGCCTCAGGTAGCACCCGTTCTCGAACATGTTGCCCGAATTGGGGTGCAGCGCCCAGTAGGAGCCTTTCCCCGGCTTGTCGGGCGAGCGAGCCACCTTGACGAAGCAGTCGTTGAAGGAGAGCGAGTGGCGGATGGAGTTCTGCCAGCGCTGCTGGTTCTCACGGTAGTACGGGAACAGGTCCATGATCCACTGGTAGATCTCGTTGAGGGTCAGCATCTTGCTGCCGCTCTGCTGGATGGCCATGGTGATGAGGGAGATGTAGGAGTACGGCGGCTTGGCGTGGGTCAGGGAGCGGCGGTAGGGCTTGGGAACCTCTTTGGGCCCGGCCCGGCTCAGGGAGGTGGGGGAGGGGTAGCCCAGCTGGCTCATGGGCTGGCCCATGTTCTGGTAGTGGGACAGCGAGCCCAGGGAGCTGGGAGCGGTGGAGCCCAGCTGGGTGAGAGAGCCGGGGTTGAGGGAAGACCCCACCGGGGACAGAGACATGTGGCTGGGTCCTGAGCCCATGGAGGCCAGCGGGGAGCTGCTGAGGCTGGAGCTGGGATACGCCATGTTCATACCTGCCGGGGAGGCGGTGGCCGGGTTCAGGTTGATGTAGCTGTTGATGGTTCCCATGGAACCCATGGAGCCAAGACCAGAGTTCATAGTACTGGGAGAGGAATACATCTGCAGACAGAAAACACAGAACAACATCCGGTTATTCAGAGCAAAAGACAAAGGTGGCAGAACAGTTAACAGTGATGAGTGCTTCAAGCTGACTGTGAATTTCATGAAAAAAATAACAACCATTGCAAATAACAATTAAATATAATTAAAAAATAGTTCAGTATAAAATTTGTAACATTTTGTGTTAAACAATTCTAAAACCTTTAATTGATAACAAATAAAATGGCCTAACTAAAGTGAACGTTGGAAAGCAGAATGTGAGAGAAAAGCGGGTTTCCATTTTAAAAGTTACTGCTTATCAATGCACAATGCAGCTCTTAGTGCGCGCGGACAGGACATGGATTTCACATGGCGATGTTAACCTGAAAATGCGTAAAATGCGCGTCACGGGTGCCTTTCCTTTCGGACGGCCTTCTCCAGCTCTCATGGAAAAATGAAGCAAATAAATCAGTTACAAAATTAAACATGTAGGAATTCGATTTTTATATGATTATTTTATGAACGAAACGCTCTAAATTTTTGTTTCAGGATGACCGATAACTGAATTTGAAATAACTCAAATAAAGAAATTGTTAAAAGTCAAATTATTGTGCCAATAAAGTCTATGAGAACGAAAACTATTTAAGATGTGGGAAAAAAACGCTAAAACATATCTCACGTCGGACTAGTGATCGTTGGTTAAATATTATCAAACTCTTTCTTCTCTGTAATTTCATCAGGTCCGGGCGAGGTGAGAACTGAAGCTTGGTTGTTGATGGAATTAACTCTTAATTGAATTAGTGAGAAAACCTTTTCAAGTTCCGTCTGGTGCTGAATTTACACCTGAACCGTCTCAACACTTCTACGGCTACGAGGAAAGAAGAACAGGCCTGTTGATAAACGAATATATATCTTTTTTTTTATTATTATTTAGTCCGGAGGTTTGTGCCTGCATACTTTTAAGTTATAGGCCTATTTAAGTTTAAAGCAACCTACCTTATATCACAATTTACTGCTTTAACAGCTCAAGATGACTGGGTACAATTCTGAAAATAAATTTTCTCCAACGAAAAATTGCAAAAAAATATTCCCACAATGTATAGTGCGACTGTGGTATTCAATATTGAGTTTATAATGACCTCATCATACTTTATGGTATTTTTTCTATGATATAACTATGATATTCCTATAATATATAATATAGGCCTATAGGGACTTAGGGTTTTGCTGTGATATCTCTATATTATTCTTCTATAACTCATTATAGCATTAAAGCTCTTTTTCGTAAGAGTCCTGCTGAATTGAACGGAGAAAATGTCTTTTCTTATCATCTCGTGTTTCTCACTTACAATCCAGTAAACACCGGAGACACTTCTGCATTCATTTGGAGAAAACTAAAGCAGCGTACCGTATTTCTAAAGCGTAATGAAAGCCTATAATAACACATTCAATCCGCTATATATTTTTTTTGCATTTCTGAACGCGTCTTTACCTCGCTGGCCTCGCTGTAGAAAGTATTCCACTCTGGTAGATCATGCGCTTCCATCTTCACAGAGCTCAACATCCCCAACACAACTCTTCTGAGGAGGAAAACTTGGCGACCAAATACTTAGAATAAAGAAATAATAAAATCCTAAATCCTTCACAAAGGTGGAAGCTTCAGGAAAAAAACACAAAACTCCAAGTAGAAAAGTCGTCTCCTTTGCCAAGAGAGAAAATATCTATGTCAAAATGTTGGGGGAAAAAATCAAATATCTCTTCGTCATGTGATGCTCGGCTCCTGCGAATAGTAAAGTCAATATTTCTTATTTGTCAGTCATCCATTGTTTCATAACCTTAATCTTGTTTACGGCTGGACAGATGTTGACTGCAGGCCCTCTGTTGTTTTTTTCACCACCGGGGCCCGGGACGCTGCGCACCGTGTGACAGGCGGAGATCTAGCGGGCAAATACAGTAGGAAACCCGGCCGCCCCTCTCTTATAAGGTGCCGGTGGGTCCCGCCCCGCGCCGACATTTGAATACCGTGGCAGGATCCAGGAAGGGCCCCGCAAAAAGGCCGATGTGGCCCCCTGGCGTGCTGTATATTGGCCCGGCGGCTCTGCCAGGCCACCCGGACGAACCAGTCACTGCAGAGTTCCTATAATATTCCTGTAGTGCGGCAATGTATAGTGAGTTTGACATTATGTAACTGCGTAACTGTGGATACGTTTATCTCCTATCTGCTATAGTATTCCTATAATATTCCTATAGTGACTTATAGTGCGGTAATGTGACCATAACTGTGTGTTTTTTATTTTATTTCCTATGGCTATAATATTCCTGTAATATTCCTATAGGGACTTATATGGTACTCTATGGTAAATTTTATAGTGTTTTTTTTTTTTTTTAATCTCCCATGGCATCACTACTGTGACATTTGTAGGCCTATCCTAAAGTATTTCGTAGTTCATCTCCTATGGTATCTCCATAATATTCCTATAATATTCTTACAGGGACTTAAGGACGTATACAGTAGTTTTGCTATGACACCTCCAAAATTAATCTCCTATGGTATCAGTATAGTATTTGTATGATATTCCCATAGTTTTGCTGTGAAATTTGTTCTAAGATTAGGCTACTACTGTTGTTTGTCGTTAGGTCAGCTGTTGGCCTGCTGCATCCTCCTCTCTTGACTTTTTTGTTAAACTGATGGAAAAGTGCAAAAAGTGTAAGAATTATTTCGGGTAGCCTGCTTTTAACCACAGGCTTCAGCATTGACCGCTATATTATTGGAGAGCCAAATCCCTCTAGACAGATAGATAGATAGATAGATAGATAGATAGATAGATAGATAGATAGAGTAATGAAGTAAAAAAGAATGAAATAGGCTATAGGAGACTGTAATAAATAAAGGCCTCTGCTGTAGTTTGGGGTGTTAATATGGTCAGATGACCTCATCAGGAGTTAAGTTAATCAGAGGGGGCGGATATGCAAAAAATATCCCAACAAGTCTTTTAATCTACTGTTGAGTCTGAAAGTCTTCCATTTCTTAAAACAAGCGACTTGGTCCAAGGATTTTTTTTTTCTTGAATAAAGTGTCATTTTTGTGACGCTGGTGGAATGATCTGCCTCGCCCTGCCTTGGATGAGTTGTGAAACTACATTAAAAACAAGTGGAGTTATCTCGCTCCTCTAGCACAACTTCTCACTTTAAGAAAAATAAGACTGTAATACTGAATATGAGACTAAATGACTGGATGTGTGTTGCAGTGTGGGGTCAGTGGGGTGTGTGCGTGGTGTGTGTGTGTGTGTGTGTGTGTGTGTGTGTGTGTGTCTGTGAGAGAGGGGGTGGGTGGGGCAGGCAGTGTGTCAGAGTCGTTAATTCCCCCGGCTATCACTCTCCGGGGTTACTAAGTGCCCCTCTGCATTCAACAGGTAACAATAGCACAACGGCCAAACTTTTTAGGCTATTTCAGATTCTGGGTGATAGTCAAATGTTTCCATGAGAACCATAAAACCCCAAAGAACTACAGTAACTCCATAATACACTTAAGATGATAATATGCAAATATAACAGCAAATGAATACCACAGGAGTATTATAGGAATACCACAGGAATCACCATAAACTCACTTTTGAATACCAGAGGCACTATAAATCATTGTAGGAATAATACAGTGATGTACCATAGGAGCCAAAAATGACCATTAAGTACCATAATGTCACTATAAACTCACTATTGAATATCACAGAAACACGGCAAGTCCCATATGGGAATATTATAAGTATTTATGGTGCGTAAACAGGATATTTGGTTAAACAAAAGGGAATCCTTTTAGGTATCTGGTGCTATTCATTATGACTTGCAATCAAAATCTAAATGTTTAAACTTGATCAGGCTCCCGTTTGGCCAACCGAGGTTTTGAGACACACAGGCGACAGTTAACCCGCGCGCAATCCGTGCGTAAATTCAGTTCGGTTAAACATGAGAAACGCGCTTCCAAGAGACAGCTGAGGCTTTGGAGAGCCGCACAATGAAATACAATAAATAATGTAATCCAATGTGTAATGCATCCCTATGGCCTGATTCCTGTGTGTGGGAATACACATCGGGCCTTGGTGCAGACGGAGGCCTGTGAATGTCAATGCCTCGGCCTAATGGCCAGTCAATGGAGATGTAATTGATGCGCAGGCGGGTGGTCGACGGGATTATCTTGTGAGAAAAGATCCCGAGGAAGCACATGCACGAATCAGTGGAAAAAACATGCAGAAATACACCGAAAACTTTTGATTTAAAAGACGAAAAAACTCGATAGTCTGATTACTCATCTTTTTTATTTGTGGAATAAAGTTAAAGTTAAAGGCTGATATAGATATTTATGATGGAAACTCTCAGCATACATGTGGATAAGGTATTTTAAAGAGCAAAACAGCTGCTTTTCTCAAGATATAATTGATATTGGTGAATGTTTTCCTCATGATCACCGACTGGAGGTCATGGCTTACCACCGTTTCATTACATGGTTATTTCCCATCCGGGCATCTTGTTGCAGTCAGACCTGCCCCTGCGGTCTGTGTGTTAGTATATTGCGAATCAAACGCGCTACAGGCCGACCGTCACCTATAAAGACTCAGCGATTATCGCCTGTTTGCAAAACGTTGTCAAGTCGATTAACGCGCTGAATGAGCTAACACTTCAATGTCTGTAATGATGTAATTAAGCCTGAAAGAAATTGGCTTTTTGGACGGTGATGTAGAAATAAAAAGCTGGGCAAACTCTGACCTGCAGTCGGTGATTTATGAGGAAAACAACACCAATATAACCAAAAATTAACTATTCTTTAAGAAAAGCGTTCATTTCTGCGTATTTTCCTTAAAGATCATATAACTTCATATAAACTAAACCAGCTTGAAACTACTTATATATATGAATTTAAAGATTTAAGTCAGCCTAAAAAGAAGGGTACATTAGTTTCGGTGGATTTACCCTGAAACAACTAGCATCACTTGGGATTAAACAGGTCGTTTCAGTGGTGGACCTTCTGTTATAGTGCCATATTAAGCTTCAATTCCTAAATCAGCAACATTGCAAGTAACCAATAGCAAGGAGGTCAAAGGTCAGAGCCACTAGGCCCACAAAACAAATGCAACAAATATACCTGTGTCCCCTGAATGATCATGTCGAGAAGTGCTAGGTTAGAAATATGAGTCACGCAGAAAAAGAGGCGTTTCACAGCAAGTCAAGGAGATAGACTTCACTTGTGGTTCCCAAGATGGGGGCCAGGGACCTCCAGGGGTCCCTGAGAGGGTTTCCAGGGGGTCCCCACATAAAACAAAGTCACTGTTACATTTTTATCAGTAACTCACTAAAAAAACAGACTTAGAGAGACGAAAAGCCATAAGAATGACTGTTCTGATCAGAGGTTTCACTTTCCTCACTGTTCCCATCTATATATAAACTCAGTTCTTAATCATTATCCACCAGTAAAAATCTCCTCAGTTGGGGCTGTCTGGGTCAAAACAACACATCTGTTTGGGGGTTCCTGAAATGCAAAAGCCTCCTGGTCAAGGATTATCTTATCTTTCATTTCTTCACACACTTCCATCTGTTTGGCCGTGACGCATGAAGCTGCAGCCCCGGTGACTTGGTGTAATGCTCCTTTACGGTTCCCCTCTTTTTCCCCAACACACATTGCCATATCCTCTCTCTGCGGGTCGTTTCTCATGCCAATGGGCCTTACATCGTCCATTAACACCTCTATAATTGGTTTAACAATAGCCTTAATGAGTTGACACTAATGGAGGAAACGACAGATCGGCCTACAAGGAGCACGACGGCGAATAATTAAACGCTCCCTCCCCCTTTTTTTTTAAACAATTAAAATGCTGCACCTTCATCATTAATCAGGAGTTTATCACATTACATAAACCGGTACCTAGGGTGCCAGCAATTTTCATCAATTTTAAGACATTTCAATGACAAATGCAATGGAATTTAAGACCAATTTCGCAAATGAAATAAACGTAAAAAGGAATACAGCTGTTGACTTATCAGAATATGGCGTAAAATCTGCGTGACTATGCTGATTTATGCACCAAAAAAATCAAAAACTGAATTTCTGATATTAAAATGAACTATCTCACTGTATTCAAGACCTTTTAAGGACTTGCGTTTACATAATTTAACTTTTCAGACTTATTTTCAGGACCTGCAGACAGCCTGTGATGTCAGACTAAATTAACATCTTACTAAGATCTACATGTTTTCAATGGCAAGCTTGTTGTTGTGTCTCCAGACAGACTGAGGTCAAGTGCGCTCGCCCGCTGCCTGCAGTCTGCCTTTACACAGGTCAGAGAGCGCCATCTGGTGGCCACTAAACACAGGAACAAGTTACACCACTGCCTGTTGGGATTCAAAGGGAAGGTTCAGGATTTTTAAAAGCTTCCTGTAATCCCCCTGATAACAAATCAAACCCTCTCTTGGGTCGTTCAACGCTGATATTTTTGTTTCTGAGAAATTGGCACCAGCTTCCTATCAGTATTTATTGGTCAAGTCAATGGGGAATAAAACAATTAGGATCATAAAATTGCCTACAAGTCCTTTGATAAACCTTGATTTACCTTATTAAATTACTACAGTTTACAGAACTAAATAGAACAGCTTGCATATGTTGATAGTGTTATACTGTGTGTGTGTTATAGTGCTATACTGGCTTGCACTGACATTGCTCTAAAGACGATTTGTCAAAATAAAAACACTGACATGAAAATGTTTTGACCGCCTGCAGAGAGGACTCCATTAGTCAAGTGTTGGTGTCTAAATTTCACCAAACTTCCCTGTAAAGCAGGTGCTCAACATCGCTCAAGCTCATCTTGCTGGACTCAATGGAATAATTCAAGCAACACCCAGAGAGAAGGCGAAAATACAACGTTTCATCCCATTTATTCCTGGTTTGTATTTTTTTTTTTACATAAAGCTGAAATAAATCTCTAGAAAACCGAAGCATCTAAAAATGAGTCAGAACAGGAAAGAAACGTGACAGAGGGGGGGGATGCAGGGACAATGAAAGGCTGAACAGCGAACAGCCGGCCTGCACCTCAAAGGTTCAGCATCAAAGCAAAATAACCGTCAGATGGCGACTGAACAGAAACACAGATTTAGGTTAATCATTCACTAGGCAATAAAAAAAGCCATTGCACTCCTACTTCCCCTGAGGATCCCAGACAAACGGACAGACAGTAAACATTTTCAAAGGCACTTACGAGGGATTGCGAGATCTATCAGTGCATATTAAACTTAAATTCCACTTCTTCAAAGACATTTCTCTACATCACACTTGATCTGTGGGCTTTGCTCTAAATATAGAAGGCCTACATGATGCTATTCTGAATACTATACATTTTTTTTTAATGTAAAAATCCTGTAATTAAAGTACAGTAGACCACGTTGGCCGGTAAACTGTAATGGCTGGATGAAGAAGATTGATTGATAAGACCTGGCCAAGATATATAAGCAATATATTTTTCCATAAAACATTTACATCCACAGAAATCTGTTTGGGCATAAAGCTACCTTTGGTTTGTCTGTGCTTGTGTACTGAGGGGTACATACTGCACTTAAAGGGAAAATCCACCAAAAAAAACAAAAAAAAAAGATTTAATGTGCAGTTATTATCATCTTGGATTGTTCAATATTTAAGAACATGAAATCCCTGTACATTTGACGTAACTTTAAAGAACTCTCCCAAAGCCACGATCCAGACGACCAGGACTGCAGTCTGGATGGTCATCAAGCAACCAGACTGACCATGAATGGGATGCAGACTTAACGGACTTGTGCATTTGTTTGTTAAAATCAAAATGAGATTCATTTCACTGTTTTGAACCAGAAAATGTACCTCTGAATATTGTGGCAGTGTCCTCAAAATCCTAGTTTCCTATTCATTGTCGATAGAGAAAGTGTTGCTTTATGAGAAGAGAGTCTTTGCCATCTGAACTCTAGCTTTGAGAGAGACTTATTAATCTTCACTAAACTGGCCATAACATGAGTTCTGTTTTAGGGTGGATTTTCACTTTAAAAAAACAACAACATATCAGGCTAAGCAATCATACATAATTTCTTTTTAATTATACTGTATATTCCAAACTTTTGCATATACTATAACTATAGATTGCACATACATACTATTGCGGTATTATACAGTATATAACATTTAACATTCTAGTATAAAATATAGTCCTAGGCCTATCAATAGATATCTTTTCATATACATTCGGGGTAAAGCGTAGGCTGGGCTAGATCTGGTATGAAAGCAGTTTAAATACAGTCAAACACAGAGTCTCTGTGGCTGGTCAACGCTCTGACAGATTAACTGGTGCTTTCTACACAGCAAACATTCTCCTTTCTGCTGGCCAGTCAAAGTCAGCTTTATGTAAAGCTGAGACACGACGAAAAACAAACACACAGACAAATGTCACAACTGGCATTCTACCCAGATCCCAGGTCTGTTTGCCTGCTGGGTTTTTTTGGGTGGAATTTTTTTTTTTCCTTTAAAAAAAATCCCTGATTGTGTGCCAGTACGTGGAATCAGTTACGAATGAACAGCGTGGGATTACGGAGAATTCAAAACCGAAACAAAAAAAGAAATGTATTTGAATTTAGATTTAAATAAAAAAAATTAAACAATGACAATGAGTGAAGGCAGTCTTTGCAACATCCGTCAGATATCTCCAGAAGACTGATAATGCTGATAAGATTGGGTGGTGTGAGTAGGTGGAGTTCGGACCTGTGTGATGGCGGTTTTCTGAACTGTGGCTCGCCGTATTCTGTGTTGCTTCTCTTCTGGATCTGTAAGCAGTCCGGTGCAGACGCCACTTTCTGGTATGGGATGGGACTCTGGAGTGACGGAAAAACAAACACACACAACATTAAATAACATGGAGTAACCGACCTACGCTTCAAAGGTTTAGCTGTGTAGTCTAAATGAAATAAAGTAAATGAAAAGCCAAGCCAGTCTCCCTTGTGGAACATAATCAAATACAGTTACAATACTTGTGATACTACCAATAATAACTCAAAATCCTTGGTGCCACAAGTATCATGTAGGTCTGGTATCACAAGTCCTGAGCAGGGTGGGAAATAAAACGTCAGATACCAACTAAATCTTGGGACATTTCGCTTTGACTGCTACTTTTGTCGACTCTACCAACCAGTTTGGGAGGAAACAAAACCAGCATTTGGAGGTCTTACTCCATCTGGAAAATCTAGATAGCGGGTAAAAATAGTGCAAGTGGTTGGTGAAGTTCTGGGTGAACCATGCGCTGTGGTTGGTGGACAAAAAAATATTTGTTTCCTACTAGGATTGAAAGATATTGACAAAAAATCGAATTGCAATTATTTGACAGAATATTACAATGCCGATTTAAACTGCGATTCATATCCACGATTTTTACTTGTCATAAATTTTTTAGAACTTTCAAATTGTTTAAAGAATAGTGATTTTGTCTACAAAAAAACATAGATGTCAGTGTGCAGGATTTACTGAGTTTGATGAAAGGTTTTCACCAGTACTTGATTCATGGACCAAAGATTACCTGCAGCTCTAAAACACCGTGTTTAGAAATCCATTTTGGACGCCCCTCTCTCTTAAGCAAATAATTGCAGCCTCTGCGATTTGGAAATTGCACAAGTTCATATTGCGATTTTGTTTTGTTTTTTCAGATTAATTGTTCAGCTCTATTTCCTACCCTGACCCTGAGGCTGCCTCACCAGGAGCGAATTACAGCACCGGTAGATTCTACCAAAACAAAGGGCAGATGTCTGTGGACCTGCCTGCTGCTGCGTTGGCTCCTGGCTTGCATGGAGATCACCATCACGTCTCTCTCTCTTTCTTGACAGTGACGTCTCCGCTTCCACCTCCACCTCCGCCTCCGCCTCCGCCTCCACCTCCGGTCCCGGCTCCAGCTCCAGCTGCAGATGCGGCGGCGGACGCAGCTCCTGCTCCAGCTCCAGCTCCACCATTCCCCAGTATGGTGGAGACTTCTCCCTGCATAAAGGCCCAAGGGGGACTGTTGGGAGAGCTATCCAAGGGACAGCGCTCTCCACTGGGGCAGTACACTTCCCCGTCGCCCCTCCGGCTTTGGATGTACGCTCTGGTGCATGGGAAGCAGAACCTAGATTGATGGAGATAGAGCAGCCTGGTTATTTTGATGAAACCAGCGTTACAAGTTATCATGAGAGTTAACTTTACAACACCACCTAAAGAAGACTAAAAACAGTGAACAGACAAACCTATGCCCCGGCACAGACGGACACTGCACAAAATGTGTGTCTTCCAGCCTCTCGTGACACAAGGTGCAGGAGAGAGTGGTTCCAGAGGAAAGGGTGCTGCCAGCCGAAGCCGATCCCAGCTCAGATGCTCCGCTGTGGGGTAAAGCTGCGGCTGTGGTGGCCGCCTCTGCAGAAATACTGGATCCCAGGGGCTCGCCTCCAGACCTGGCGGCCAGGGGGCGTGGCTGCCTGGCCGGAGATGAAGCAGGCTTGGGGCTGGTCTGGCTCACACCCCCGGCCATGGAGGAGGAAGAAGAGGGAAGGCCTGAATTCTTGCTACTGCTACTGCCAGCCACAGCTGTGTGAATCTGCGTCTGTATCTTGGACTGGGTCTGGGATGAACTTAGCTCCCGTTCAAGCTCCGGAGTGATGAAAGGGGCTATCCCCATCCCTATCCCCAGCTGCCTCCGGCTCATCTCAGCAAGCACGGGAGCAGGGAAGATGAGGGGGCTGCTCATGGGGGCTGTCCTGGCGGTCAGACCGGCTGGCATGCGCGCTAGCAGCCCATGGGGAATCCCTGCTATACCTTGAGTTACTAGACTGGGAGGGATGGCAGCATCCAGCATGGGTCTCCGGCTGGCGCTGGGGCTCTGACGGTTCACTTCTTGTGGCGGCTGGCCGTCACGGTGCAGCCCGTTGGGCGGCACACGAACAGTGGACCCGCCACTTTCCCCTCTTCCTCCCCGTTCGAAGCGGTCAGTGTGCGGCCTGCCTACGTCAGCCGCCCCCTCTCCTCTGCCAGTGGTGCCGTGTTTATTAGGTGAGGGACCGGGCGACCTGACGTTACCGTCCTGCATCCCGTGAGTTCGTTTCAACTGTCGGGCGCTTGCAATCAGGAATTCAATTTGGTTGGCTCCCTCGTAGTTCACGCAGCCCCGACACACCACCTCGCTGAAGTCCCACACCACAGTCCACGGCATCTTCGGCAGGTCGCACAGGTAGCACCACTGGCGCCTGGAGGAAGAGGGGGACGACATGGCTGGCTAGCTAGCTAACCTTAGCGGTTTCAACGAGCTAGCTAGCTCGCTAATGTCTTAGCTCACGTTAGCTGCGTTAACCTATTTAGATTTGACAGGTGCACGCCCTCTCTCTGCTGTCGAGTTTCTACACTAACAAGTTTCAAACCACTTTAAAACAATGTTGCACATTCTAAAAATGTCGAATAAGATAAAACTTTCGGGCTGTTGTCGCTGCTCTTTTGAGAAGTTTTGTTTTGTTTACCCACTTCGGCCTGTTCTTGACTGCTGTCAACTGCTTCCCCGACGGACACTGGAACGTTACGCAACCTTACGAGGTGCATTGTGGGTGTTGGAGTTTTCCCACGCATCGCGGGTAACGCAAACACGCGCACGGCGCCTGATCTTGGAACTACAGAAGAAACTGGGACGGAAGTGAGGTGTTAAAGGTCAAAGTTCGTTTTCTGTCAACACATGTTCCTCTGCTGTAGCCATGCGTGTTGAGGGAGATAACTTGTAGTTTTACTAGTTTGCACATATTCAAAATCTTAAAAAATGCCCAGAGACATATCATCTTCATCGAGCGAAGATGAAGCTGACGATTCCCCAACCACGTCGCCGGTAAAACAAAAAGGAAACGGTAAGTTCACACCAAGTTTCCAGCCTTGAATCAGCTGGCTTGCTAATGTAACGTTAGCTTATTTCTCAGTGTTAGACCAGCTTCAGGTCGCTGCAGCCTTTACGTTATTCATTTAACTGGTTTCCTGAACTGCTTCAGCCTGGGCCCCAAACTTTAGAATTTAGTTCCCCACTCTTAGACCCCGATGCATTAAAACGTAGATGTATTATTGTCATGCGGGGATCCAGATACTAGTCCAAATCCAAAAGTTAAGAAATGCTGCTGTACAATAATCAAAGTCATGATAATGTGTTTGTGTATCACTTGAAAGTGTTAAATCCTAAGGAGAGATAACATAGTATAGTATTTTAAAAACAATGTGGCATAATAATGGATCTCTTCAATATTTAATATTGGCTTTTCATACACTAATCATGTTTTTCATCATAGTGCTTTTTGTGCATCAAAAGCCAACACACAACAGTCACACCCATCATTTTAACTCCAGTCTTCCTCGGGCTGTGCTGTGTTTTTCTAACGCTAACCCTGTGGTTTTTCTGTGGCTGTGAGCGCTCCTTCATTATTTGATCAGTGTCTCTCCTCTCTGGATCCACAGATAAGAAGAATAGCAGGTACCAGTGTCCTGCTGACTTTGTGTCTTTCTGCCACAAGCCCTGCAGCAGCACGCTGACAGACAGCCTGAACGACGGCAACAGTGAATTATGGCTCATTAAAGCTCCTGCAAGCTTCAACCCAGCATGGTAGGCAAGCTCTCTCTCTCTCTCTCTCTCTCTCTCTTTATATTTATTTTTACTATAGAAGTCATTAAGAAGGGATGTGGAAAAAAGGATGCAAAAAGTATTCTCTTATCCATGAAAGTAACAGGTTTTGGTTAAATGCCGTAATTAGGTTGCAGTGATGCTTAAACTTTGCACATATTTCAATCTGCACACATTTTCTGCTTATAAATGAAGTTTTAAGCTAGGTACCAAATCCTTCTTCTAATCTTCAAAGATTCACATCACAAAGTCTTAAAAGAAAGCTGCACTTTAGTAACAATTGATCACAGATAATACCATTGGTCTTTTTTGAGGAGATTGAATTCTGTCCTTTAAAACTAAGGAAGCCGAACTGCTAATTCTGCATTTTGTCCCTGCTCTGATGTGGCAGACATTGTGCTTGTAGGCTAAATTATCTCATCAGCAATTTATGTGGCAGCACAGCAGGCAAGACTGACTCAACATGCAGTTAGTGGCAGTCGGACAGTTTGTATTCTTCTGTGAAGTCCACCAGATGGAGCTGGTGATCGTTTGATTCAGAGTCAGATGGTCTCAGGAGCTTCTCAACATGTTGCCTGTGTTCATGCTGAAGCTTCACAAAGACTTAACACCCCCCCTCCCTCCCTCCCCATATATATATCAGCAGTGAATGTTGATCTGTGCCAAGGTGCCTCAGCTCCTCAGTTAGGTCTTCAGAGTCTGACAATGTTTTCTTTGGACTGAACCGTAGTGGAAAAGTTTCCTTTGTTGCATTGTTGTACTGGGTTCGTTCAGGTTCACTCTGCACAATTACAAGCGAACCAGGGCTTGTAAACAAAAGTCACGTGACTCATTAGTAACTTTTAGAGTTTTGGTAACCTGTCATCCTGCCAGGTTAGACAATAAAACACGTGCACTGGGGGGTCAAAACAATTCCAGTTCCAGTCTCTGTAACTTTAGCTAAGCATGATGAACATATCTGTGTTTTTTTGCCATAATTTCCCTTCTCTGCTGTTCATACCAGGTAAGAACACATGAAGAAATAGCTGAATATGAGCATCAGTCCAGACTTCATTTTGTTCTGCTAGGCTTTCCAAGCATGAGGAACTGCTAGCTATCTGATGTCAACATCTGTCTCCTTATACCCATAATCCCTTGCGTTTTTTGGGTTGTTTCCTGTAGTTGGTTGGATGACGTTTTCACTCTTGATGAACCGCACCGCAGTTCTCATGTTAGAGGACTGAGACTCGCATTTTCAGTCGTCTCATTGTCGTTATTTGGTGCCACCAGATTTTGAATGGCATCGCTCTCACCTGGACAAACCAAACGCTCCAGAGATCAAATAAACCGCTCCAAACATGCTTGATGTGAACGATCCCTAACTCCCACCCCTCTCTCTCCCTCTCCCTCTCCCTCTCTCTCTCCATCCAGCTTCAGCAGCGTCAAGGTTCCTCTGTCGGGGCTCCAGACTCTGCAGGTTCCCGCTGCTGCAGGCGGAGCTAAGAGCGGGAGCGGCCGGCAGATCTACAGCATCCTGGCCTCCACCCACCGAACCTCAGAGCTCCGCCTGCTCACCGGCCACAACCGATCCTCCGACGGCGTGGTTTGCGGCCCCGCCTTCTCGGGCCTGCTCAACGTGTGCGAGAGCTACGGCGACAGCAGCACCAACCAGGCGCCGCAGGTCATCCCGGCCGCTCCGGCGCCCGCCGTCCCGCCGGGCCTCAAACAGCGCTTCCACCCTTTCGGCAGCAAGACGCCCACGCTGACCTGCGTGGCAGAGAGCGAGGCGGACGGCGCCGCCATCGGGCCCTCGTCCACGACGCTCCGCCCCCGAGTCGTCAAACGATTCCTGGAGGAGCAGCAGCAGGAGGAGGAGGAGGAGGAGGAGGAGGAGGAGGGGAGGAAAAAGAAGAAGAAGAAAAAGAAGGAGAAGCGTATAAAGACAGAGCGAGAGGAGGCGGTGGCGGTGAGAGTGAAAGAGGAACCTGTAGGTGAAATTCCCCGTCAGGACGAGGTGCTGTCGGAGCTCCCCTTCCAGGAGGGCGACGTGTCAGAGGAGAAGAGGAAGAAGAAGAAGAAGAAGAAGGACAGAGAACGAGGAGAGGCGGAGGAAGCGGTCGAGGCCGGCCACAGAGTGAAGGAGGAAGAGGTGACGGTGAAATGTGAACCCATGGACACTTCGTACGGAGATGTGGAAAGCTCGGGGAAGAAAAAGAAGAAAAAGAAGAAGAAAAGCAAAACTGATGATGACTAGTCTGTTGTTGTTTTGTTGCTTGATGTTTATGTTTGATTTCTGACCTCATGACCCAGGGTGGGAGTCAATTCACTGTCAATTCACTACAAAAACGAGCGATACTGCCTATATTCTCAGTAGTTTCTTGATAGATTACATATGCGAGCCTTACTTTGGCAAGATTTTTGAATTCTGAAGAAAACCCACATCCTGAATCAATTGAATAATGAAGTGAATTATAACGTGGACAGTGTTCCCATCATTTTGAGCTCAGAAAACGATGGCTTTTAGACACACATTCACACAAAAACAATGTGTACAGCCACAGGCATGTATGAGTACATGGGTAATAAGCGTGTACATAGGCAAATTTCTGTATTTTGTGCCAGTGGCTGTCAAGTTGCGGTCAATTTTACTGGATTATGCTCACATTGTGCCGCTGTGTTTGTGTACATATTTACACAGCCGGGCCGGCAGCGTCGCCGGTTTGGCAGAATAATAGTTTATTGTCAAGTAGGATTCATTATGTTAGTTTATTTTTTAAGGATGTGAGTTAAATGTGTTTTGGAGAAGAAGTGTTTGTGTCTCAGAAAATACATGACAAAAAAATAAACTCCGAAAGTGGATAAAAAAAAAAAAATGAAAGCGTGTTGTTGTCCTCCAGTTGGCCCGTTCAAGTGTTCCGATACCGCGCAGCATTTTCCCCTCATGCCTTGTTACAGCGGTGATTTCACCGAGCAGGAATGAAACTAAACCCATGTTGTAACTCAGACCGCTGCTTACCAATTATGCAACAACAAGAAAGTGCCTCATTTAGAGCTCATTTGTTTTCTGATGATCTGAAGCGGCAATTAAAATTTTCTCAAGTCTTATTTTTTTGAATGTCAATGAGGAAGTCAGATTATTCAGGAATGGCGAAAGGTTGCATTTATTGAACCGGAGAATCTGTTCCTGTGGTGTTGCAGCAAGAATGTAAAAATGATTTCATGTTTGAAGAAGAGTAATAGGAGTAGTCTACTGTCTGTCATATCTTCTGCAATGTATTTTAGCTCCTGTTGTCCTTGCAACATGTCTCAGTAAGTGTTGTGAAACTACTGGAAGTTGTCTATATAGGTTTAGACCAATATATTGGCTGATATTGGCCTTTTATTAAATATCAGATATCTACCCATCAGTGTCGTCTTCTGCTGATATGATGGAGATTCATAAAAACAGTCTGCAAAAAACCTGCAGTGACATTTTTTTTGACAATTTAATTTAATTGTTCAGTAATGTTTTTGCAAATGAATTCTTCACTTAAAGGCCTAATGTATCCCAGAGTTTCCCATACCATTAAATAGGTGCAGTAGAGAGTTTTAGTGTCCCATGATGGTCTAAATGCTGTTTCAGAGGTGTTTCCACCCTGAAAATAATTGCAAATTGAAAGAATATTGAATATCGGTACAAATTATCTGCTTCAAAAGCCCATATTGGTCGAATCTTAGTCACTACATCCCTGCATTTACACCAGCAACAGAAATTCCTGTTGGTTTTAATGCAGCGGAGAGTAAAACTCCTCTGCCTGTGTGTCCCGGCAGGTAGATGGCGCCACACTCCAGGCTGTCCAGACACCTGCTCAGCCTCTGACCAACCTCTCAGCCTCTATCATCCACACACTACCATTTCTGATTTTTTTTTTCTCTCCCCACTAATGCAACACAGATCTTTCCATCGCTGTCTAAACATGAAAAAAAAAAAAAAAACGGATTCATAATTTTTCCGCTTTTCGACAGCAGTGCATCATCAGATCTCAGTGACACACAGGTGAAAAATCTCCGGCTGGAGTTGGCAGCGAGTCCAGGTCTCTGCATCCCTCCCTCCTTCCCTTCCTCCCTCCCTCCTTCCCTTCCTCCCTCCCTCCCTTCACTGCTCCCTTCTCCCTGCTCTGCACCGGAGTGTGGTCCTGTTTCTTAATGAGCTCCGGCACCTCTGGCGCTATCGCACTCTCACCATCTGTAGTAGCCCCTCCACACATGCTGCAAGGCTTTATTGATCCAGCCTGACTGTGGCTTCACATTCTTTAAAGGGTTTACCGCGTCCTCGGGGTCAGGTCGACCCGCTGCGGCCCAGTCGCATCAACAGCACCATTTGTTTCCTCTCAAAAATGAAACATATGCAAGAGAGTTTGTTTTTTATTATTCTTTTTTTTAATGCCTGAATTGTCCAAAGTGGAGTTCAGATGGAGCGGACTTCTCTTCCAGCAGCATCACCTCTTCTAGCTGGTGGGTTTTATGGGATCAGCAGCCAGCCAGCCGAGCAGAAAGTTATGCGTGTCACATGCTGGATCAAGCATTTCCCCATGTGTCACATCTAATGCCAGATTTCTATGTATCCTCACAGGTATGTAGAATGTGTGTGTGTGTGTGTGTGTGTGAGAGAGAGAGAGAGAGAGAGAGAGGGAGAGACTCATATACTCATCAAAAAGAGAGAATCTCTGTATGCATGTGTGCATTAGTACGTATGCATGTGTATCTAAACTGTGTGCACCTGCCTGCCTGTTGGTTTTTTTTTGCCTATTTTAAAGCCACAATGAAATGAAAAATGACCTTTTCACCTTGTTAGCAATTCATAATTAATATCATAATTTACACCTATTTAACAATATATGCCACCAAAAAATTACGACATTATTAATTTATTGTATTTTTATTTCAAAATCCCATGACTTTTACTTACTGGAAAATGGTGTGTTTTTAGTGATTTACCTCATGGTGAATCAGAAGGCGGACCTAAAAATTCCAACCAATAATACTAATATTAAGCATTAATAAAGGTTTATAAAAAGTATGTATAAATACCATTACAGATTTTTGAACAATCTCCCTCCACCGCCTCTCACATCATATAAAACTGCCTTTCTCTCATTAATTGATATCCCATCGTTTTACACCGTCAACCATTTTTGAATGATCCCTCTCTGTGTTATGTTCCTCCACAATATCTTGTTTCAACCGGTCAAATTTTTGAATTTCGAAAGCCAAAACTCACTCAGGCATCTTAAAGTTGACGTGGTTTCTGCCGTTCCCTTTCTCTTCCACTGTGGGTGCATCAGTAGAAGTCTGCTGCGTGTCAGTGTGCAGCAGTTTGGTCGAGGGGATGAATAGGAATCCCCCCCTCAGTAAACCCACATATCAGCCTATAATTAATAATGAATATATATAGCATGATGGGATCACAGTATATATACTGTATATCTCCCTTAGGACAGTATACCCACTTCCACAGCTGCCACTACACCATTTGATGTGTGTTTCCCTCTTTAATACACACAGAAACTTTGAGTGGGTTGTCAGTTACACCTTCACACTAGCTGGGAAAATGTGGGTTGGGGGAAGTGAATGTGCAAAATAGAAATAAATAAAATATATGCCTAAATGCATTGATCTCACGGAACAAAAACCTTGTTCTATCCTGGAAATGAGAGTAATGGTGCCCCTTGTGACTAGAATGGCAGAATTGTTGTGGATGTGTCCCTCATGGGGAAAGTCCAGGTTCTGTGAAATAAACATAACACTATAATAATGTCGGACTACAGGTGCAGTGAGGATGTTTCTCCCGGGGGAAGCATGCGACTGATCCCCCGCTCTGATCGCTGTACAGCTGTGAAGAAACCCAGAGAGAGAGAGAAATATCTGACAGCAGCAGCAGCCTGGAGCATCGTCTCTAACAACAATCTTTGCATTTCTTTAAAGTGTCTGTGTGTAATTTCTGGTCCAGTGCTGGCCTCTATTGTTCAGCGTTGTCATGACAACAACACTCTGCCCTCCGTAGAGCGAGAGCATCATCGGCATGGTGGGCAGGTTGGACTGTTTCACAACCAGCAACAATGAACCTTCTGTCATGTTTTACAGAGTTAGTGCATTTTTTTTATTCGATTGGACATTTGCTGTGATCAGGATCCTGACATCACCACGACTCCTGCTGTCTGTGGATTTGTGGAACATATGGAAGGTAAGGAGTCACTATTTTGTGTGTGAAGTAACTCCACTTCCCGGGCACATAAATGGGCCGGTCCATTCAAATTCAAGCTGTTTGGAGGATTATATACATGCCGAATTTACCAGAACACCCTACCGATTAGCAGTAAAGTCTCAAATTATATTTTCTGATGTGTGTTTTTTGCCAATAAGCAAGAAACAAAAAATTTCCAGATTTTTTAGATGACCCTGGTGTGGTAGGAGGGCCTTCAGAAATATCCGCAGCGTGTGCTGTGGCTGCTCACTTTTTTCACTCACTACCATTCAGAAACCTCTGCTGACATTTACTTGTCATATTATGCTTCAGTAAAGCAGAAATATTACACTTTAACCTTTAAAGGGAGTCGGTTGTATATTTAGATATTTTTTTAATATATTTATTGAGGCAGCAGGGAAGCGGAGCAGGAGAGACTCAGGCGAGAGAAGGTTCAGGCAGGATTCAGCTCCTGGTCAGCTGTATCTTAGCAACCCCATCACTGCTGTTACCACTCAGCATAGCAACCGGGAGGTCAGGGGGTCAAAGCTCAGCCAGGCAGTGAGGCGGCTTCGCTTCGTGTTTGTGGGACACACTGATGTTTGAGTGAAGGAGCCGGAAAGCTGCTGCAGCCGGTGTGAGAAGAAGCTCTGTGGAAGATGTGAACCGATAAGTAGAAGTACTGGAATGTTACTGAAGTAGAAGTAAAAGAACTGGTGTAAAAATCTACTGAAGTAAAAGTAAGAGGTAGCTCATTTAAATCTAGTTCCTTTTTAGAAAAGAGAACGTTGTTAGCTGTGATCTTTCCCATGCAGTTCTAATGCAGCTTCTTCTTTTAATTGGAATATTTGTAAATTACAAAATAAAGTGCAAAACAAAGGAGAGTCCGATTACTCTTCTCTTCTTTACTGACTGACCGTTCACTGTGAATGGCTCCACAATTTATCGTCAATCGTCAATTTATCGTGTCAATTTATGTCCAGTTTTTGTTGCTGATGGAGAGACACAAAATCCATGCTCTGTAATGGATGAGATTTAAAATGCAGTGAAGTACAAAACTTCAGCAAAAATGTACTTAAGTAAAAGTAAAATTACTGACTGTAAAAAATAGTACACAAAAATATATGGAATTACAGTAACTTGAGTAAATATAATTAGTTACTTCCACCCTTGCAGCTGATGATCATAGAAATTAAACTGAGTTGATAATTTCCACTTTCTACTCAATTCATCTTTTCTCTTGCCCCCCTATGAAAGGAGGTCAGAGGTCAGAGGTCAGCTGTTATAATGACCAGGTTTTACAGACTTTGTACAGTTTGTTGACATATTTGCTTTGACGTGTCTTCTTGGAGTGTAGCACCCACTGGTCTGCACATGCACCTGGTGTGTATTCTAGCTGCAGGGAACTAGACCTCATGAGTCTGGTCCGGCACAGCGCTCAACCACGAAAACCAAATGAATCGTTCAATAGAAGACCACACAAGTCTGTTTAAGGGTTTGAAGTGAGCGATGTCAGATCTAATTATCTACAGACTATAAAGCGCAGCGTAAGGCAGTAGAGGTTGTGTACTTTCAGGTAATGTGTCATATCCAAATAGATTTATGGATTATAGATTAGCAACATAACTGCAAGTATGTTGGCTGCTCAAACTATTTTCATAACAAATTTACACAGCTTTTTATCTGAAGTCTTCAAATATTCACTGAGCATGTCTCACGGTTTTGCCTGGCACATATTTGACTCAAAATGGGACTCTTTTTTTAATTTTTTTTAAGTTTTTATTTGACAGTTCAAAGTAGAGAGAGACAGGAAAGATTGAGAGAGAGAAGGGGATGACATGCGACAAAGGCAGTGGTGGAAAAAGTAATCAAATACTTATTGTAAGTAAAAGTAGCGATACCATAATGGAAAAATACTCCATTAAAAGTAAAAGTCCCGCATTTAAAAGTTTACTGAAGTAAAAGTATAGAAACATTGTACTAAAAGCATCAAAAATAAAAATACTGATTGAAGAACGGTCCCTTTCAGAGTGTTAAGTTATTGAAGCATTAACCTGTGAGAAGTATTTTAATGTTGTAGGTCTAACTGCTCCATATACTGTTGGCAATGCAACATAGGGTTAGGGTTAGGGTTAGGGTTATGAGAATATTGTATGTTTTGCAAGTAAAACCTTATTCTGCAACTACAGCCGTCTGATAAATGTAGTGAAGTAAAAAGTACAATATTTCCCTCTGAAATGTAGTGGAGTAAAATTATAAAGTCTCACAAAATGGAAATACTCAAGTAAGTGCCAGTACCTCAAAGTTGGACTTGAGTGAATGCACTTAGTTTCTTCCCACCTCTGGACAAAGGTCTCGGGCCAGATTTGAACTCAGGACGACACGTCTACATGGTACGCACCTCTAGACCACCGAGTCCCCGGGACGCCCCGAAATGTGGCTTTTTGACCCTCAGAGAGAGAACAGAAGTATTCCAAAGTTTAGGCCATCAGGCACCTCAGTCTGTGCTCGTCACTCGTCGCCCGGATACACGAGAGGTCACGGGGTCGAGCCTGAGCCGGGGCAGCGCGGCGGCGGCCTCGTCACTGCGGCCTGTATCTCAGTATCTCAGACAGTAATCTTACACCTGCCGGTATCCTCAGCGCCTGCAGCCTGCATCACTGTAATGCATTATACAGTTCAGAGCTAATAGAATGATGCATTATACCGCTCCGTGTAATGGTGCGTGTTGGCTATAGGCTGTCTAAGCTCTGCGCCGGTCGTGCGTGTGCGTGTGTGTGTGTGTGTGTGTGTGTGTGTGTGTGTGCATGTGTGTAAGTAAGGCAGTACAGCCAGGCGTTGGGCTGCGGTGCTGTCTGCCGAGGAGGAGGATGAATAATTGAATGCAGTCTGAAGTTTGGATCCAACGTGTTCAGACTGCTGAGCAGAGCGGGGGCCTTTTCACGGCCCAGCCGATGCCAATGATAAGATTTGGAGAGGGGTTGAGGGGGGGTGGGGGTGGGGGGTTATTGGAGAGAGAGAGAGAGAGGGGGGAGGGGGGTGTTGTAGGGGTAATGAATTGGAGAACCAATTCTCGCCTGCCACATTCCCCTCCCTCCCTCCCTCCCTCCCTCCCTCCCTCCCTCTGCAGTGATCTCTCTCTCTCTCTCTCTCTCTCTCTCTCTCTCTCTCTGCTTTCTTTTTCAACCAGCGCGCCTCGCTCCAGCCAGCCTGCGGCAATGTGAGCATTGCCATGGCAACGCGGACCTGCCAAGGACCACGGTGATGAAGAGAGAGAGAGAGAGAGAGAGAGAGAGAGAGAGAGAGAGAGAGAAGGGGGGGTTGGGTTTAGGGAGAGAGGAGCGGTACAGCTCATCAATGTCTTAGTGCACCCCCCCACCCCCCATCCCATCGCCCCACACCCCACCCACTCTACCACACACACACACACACACACACACACAGACACACACACACACTTCAGGCATGTTGTTAAAAGAACAAACATATCACAGAGGCTGGAGCCCAAATCTGCAGCAGAGGAAGCAGAGAGAGAGAATCTTCCACAGCTCCATTCCTTTTGCTTTACATTGTTTCTCTTTAATTACACACACTTAACAAAATAAAACAGCACGCCTGCTTTTGTCACCGCTAATGGGAAACCAAATAAATAAATCAATTCTCTCCAATGTTTTGTATTCTCCCTCCTTCTTTACTTTCTTAGTCGGAGGACACATTAGGGAAAAAGTCTCTCTCAGTATCTCTGTTCATCCTCCTGTTACAGTTATGCATGCAGAGATATTTTGATATGTATACTTTCCTATGGAAATTTTTATTTTCTAAACAAATTAAATCAATTCAAATCAAAATCAAAATCGGCCTTATGCAATTTGACTCTCATCTCTCCCACTCTCCTCTAATCTCCCATCTTATTTTTGGTCCTCCTCTCCTTCCATCCTTTTCCATTCTTTTAAAATCCCCCCCCCCCCCCCCCCCTCTCTCTCTCTCTCTCTCTCTCTCTCTCTCTCTCCTCCTCCTCCTTTTCCAATCGAACAATTTCACCATATTGGAATAACTGACAATCACAGACAACGCTGACAGCCTGAGAGCATCGGTGCGCTCCACATGTGTGTGAGGCGGCGGGCTGGTTTCCAGCAGCAGCCCCCTAATAACAGCCTGCGGTGGAACTGAGCGTGTGACACTGATCAATAACCAGATATATGGCGCTATATTTTACAAACTGACATGGAAGTGCTTCTTCTTTTCTTCCCTTTTTTTCTTTTCAGACAATGGGAGGGAGTACGAGCGTCGGTTGTTTGTGTGGTGTCACTGAGCGACGTGTGAATGAGCGAGCGTGTGTGTGTGTGTGTGTGTGTGTGTGTGTGTGTGTGTGTGTGTGTGTGTGTGTGTGACATTGCAGCGTAGATTTGAAAGGCTGCGGCAGCCGTCGACAGACAACGACAAGCCTTACCGCACCAGCAACTTGATTGCATACTAATGTTTTGGTATGACGCACCGAGCTCTTTCTCTCTCTCTCTCTCTTTCTCTTCCTCCCTCCTTTCCTATTTGCCTCCCTTCCTCCCTCCCTCCTTATCTACCTCCCTCCTCTCGTCTATTTTCATATGTCTCTCTCTTTCTTCATGCCCTCCCTCCCTCCCTCCCTTCCCAGCTCTTCATATTGTGTGGCAGTGATATGGCATTGAGCTGCCGGTACAACCCACACACTCCCACCGCAGTCACAAACAGGAATTCAACCACAGGGACATAAAGAACCGAGCAGATGCCGTCTATATGGCTGCCGAGCGCTGCGGCGACCTGAATGTACAGCCAGAACGCCACTGACCTTTATATTATCCGGGTGTGAGACGCGAGAGGAGAGGAACGCCCGCTCCTTTCACCAAGTGGAAAAAAAAACAGGCGAAAGCTATGACTTCCTATGGATTTCACCTGTTCAATCCACTTAAGTTGTGAATGTAGAGGCAGATAAAGGGGAGGAGACAGGTTAAAAATGGAAGTTTAAGCTGTAAGACAACTTCTAATGCATTTCACCTGTTAAATCCACTTTCATTATGAAGGATGGAGGCAGATAAAGTGGGCGAAGACAGGTGAAAGACGGATGTTTAAGCCGTGAGACAACGGAGACGACGGCTACTCAATATGAGGAAGTCGGACCTAATATTTGTGCACTCAGTGACTGTTAGACATTTGTTTTTCTGAGGTAGAGATTAGGTGTTATGGATTTTTTGGGGGATTTGGGTTGTGGGTCTCCAAGGCTCTTTCATGTTTTTTTTTTTCTCTCTCTCTCTTTGTTGCAGCGACGTTTCAACCTTTCTCTTTTAATTAGCGCGTAAACACGACCGAATACCCGAGAAAATATTCCGTTTGAAACGGGATAGCGCTGCGTTCGTCTTTCCAGCCGCACAGCCACCTCCGCCTCTCCGAGTCAGGAAGCCCGCAGTCGCTTTTTTATTTTTAACGTCAATACTTTTTCTCGGCGTGAATCATCTCTGTGTTCGTCCCAGTGACAGATACCAAGTCAAATGTTAGAATGGTGAATGTCGTGCGAGACGGTGTGATAGGCTGCGGAGAGAATCTGTTGCTATGCTCGCTGTGAACAGACCAGTCAAGTCTGACATATGTTTTGAAAGCAGCCCTCTTAGCAGCTTGCAGCAGTTGCCATGGAAACCCCAATGCCATTTCCCCCCATTGTTTGGACCGCTCGATATCCCGAAAGCTTCTTCACAGTCCTGCTTTATTAAAGCCTGCAAGACCGTCCATGTGCTGCTTTTACATGCATGTTGGTACGCATGTGTGTGTATGTGCACTGTATATGTGTGTGTGTGTGTGTGTGTGTGTGTGTGTGTGCATGCCTTGAAGTATCGACAGCATGTGTGTATGGATTTGAGTGTGTGGATGTGTGCGTGTGCAAGTAGCTGTCTGTGTGTGTGTGTGTTTTGTGTGGACGTGTGTGCAAGCATTCGAGTGTGTGTATGTATACAGCATGCATGTAGGCACATTTGTGTGTGTGTGTGTGTGTGTGTATGTGCGAGTGTGTACATGCATTGTGTATGCATGACATTTGTGTGCGTATGTCTCAGTTTGTGGATGCATGTGTGCTTATACTTGAGTGTGCATACTTGTGTGTATGTGTGTGTGTGTGTGTGTGTGTGTGTCTGTGTGTGTGTGTGTGTGTGTGTGTGTCGGTCCCTGTGGGGGAAACGTCCTTCAGCTGACCTTCACAGCAGACAGAGAGGTGGACTGAGGCTCTGCTGCTTCAGAAACAGATAATAATACAATACATAAATAAAAAATAAATAACAGAAAAAAACAGAGGGGATTGTGGGAAATTTCTGCTTTTCTTTCCAGCTTTTTTCCACGTTTTTGAGCGTGACATGGCTGCCACTGCGCTGTAATCATCACCAGTCAAATTCAGTGTAAACAATCTAATGTGAGTCTCTTCTTCTTCTTCTTCTTCTTCTTCTTCTTCTAGATTTTTGGCAGCTTAGACATTTTCAGGTGTATTACTGCCATCAAAATAAATAATTTAGCTATAAGCTCCGTCTAGATCCGCGGATATACACTGGTAGCATGTAAACAAAACACGACAAAACTCTTCTTTCAATTAACTCCTGGTTCTTATTTCGGCTTAGCAGAATTTGTTTATGTTTATGTTTATGTGTATTTATTTCGAACATGTAACACACGAAAAATAAATAACAAGAAAACAAGAAAATCCATCAAATAGGCAAGAAAAAGAAATGACAACAAAACCGAAAACATATGGTAAATTCTTGACAAACAACAAAATTGTTAATGTTACATGTTTGAAAAGGAGTAGGAAGAAGTAAAAACTTATTTCGTCCAACCCCCTAATTAAATAATCACATCATCAACATATCCATATATAGTATATCATATATATATATAGTATAAAAAGAGAAGAAACGCCTAATTTAGCTTCTTCCTCGACCAGCATCTCCCTCTCTCTGCTTCACTTCTTACAGTCTAGTAAAACATAATGTGAGACGTGGCTTCACTTCTCTCCACTACACCTGGACGCTAAACATGGTGCGGCGAAAGTCATTTTGTGCAAATCAACTCTGCTCTTTATTGAGCACTATCTGGTTAATAAAAAGAAGTAAAGGATGTATTACTGTTAAACATTAAATTGAACTATAAATCTTCACATTTTAGTGATAACTTCAATCTCCTATAATCCTTGTCGTGTGCAAATAAGTTTCAATGACATTACGTAACAAGAGAATTTACTTCTGGGATCTTAGTCTTTTACTTTATTAGGACTAATACATTTAGTTTATTAGGACTGCTGTGACATAGTGATGTAGCGATTCATACTGTATACAGTATATATAGCTACCATTTTATAATAAAGAACAAGAGATTAAAGCTATTAGAGACATTAGAGATGATCAACTAGGGAGCCAGAGAGCTGAACACACTCATTTCATTTATTTATTTTCTTTTTAACATTTACAGCCTTACATAAGGGGGTATGAAGGAAGAAAATATACGTATTATATATAAAAGGATTGCTGACTGTTATCTGGTCGGTCGCAGCTACCGGCCTCTACTGCTGATTTTCTGAGTTTCTTCCATCTGATTCCTGTGTTTTCCACAGTAACTGGCTTGGTTTGCAGTTACCATTTCATGTAACTGGTTTAGACTGCACACATTAACAATGTAGCATTTATTTGTAATCTGTAAGAGCTTAAATTGATTAAAAAATGAGAACTGTAATTGGTTACAGCTATTGTAAAACAACACAATAATCACATTACAGATACTAGAAGGAAAAAGGTAGTTACTTCTTACTCAGAAACCTGTTTGAAAAGGAAAAAGCATAGACTGAATTTTCAGTTATGTTTAGATTCTTGTAGATCTTTTCTTTTAGATGTAAAATCTTTCATAATTGCAATTAATGAAATAACTCAAAATTCAGACCTGTTTTACTTCAATGTCTATAAACACTACCATCATAATGAAAAATACAGCATACATACATAATTATGCTTGAATTACCTCCGTAATTCAACCATAAAAGCCAGTGGTGGGGTGAGGGTGTTTCAGCAGAGGCACCATGCTGTAATTATAGAGTTGACTTTAACCTTGAACTTGCTGGACATGCTGTTTAAAAGTTGCATTTCTTTTGGATTGTGGCTTTAATAGATGTTGGTTATAAGATTTGCCTTTTTCCCGATCTGTCTCAGCAGCCTCCTCTGCCTCTCCCATCCCTTTAATATTTTATCATTCTGTACACAACACTATTTAATATGCAGTTTATCTCGAGCTGTTTGTATAAATGTGTGACCATGCTTGTGTGTGTGTGTGTGTGTGTGTGTGTGATCACATGCCCATGTTTGTGCTTGTATGTTTGTCTGCATGCACGCTTGTGTTTGTGTGTGTGTGTGTGTGTGTGTGTGTGTGTGTGTGTGCAGTTACCCACACAGTTCACAGCTGCCAAAAATTTACAGGGAAACATTACAGGTGCAAACTCTCTTACATAAAACTCAGTAGAGTAGAGAACAAATACCTTCTTTTTTTTAAAATGTGGTAACTTTTATTTGTTTTATGTGATAATAATGTGATTTGAATTAGCATTAAAATATGTCCTAAAATGATGTACAACTAAGCAACAAATTAGAGTAAAATGAATAACAGATTGTGCCTAGAGACGGCCGAGAGGTTAAAGGGGCTTTAAGTCATCTGTGACTTCTATCGACCTCTAATGGTGACCTGGAGGAACTGCAACAACATGGACAAATCTCTGGTCTCCGTATGCCAAATGTAAACACGTGGTGGCAGGATCTCATCAGAGCCAGCCTTCTTCTGTGACAAGACCGTCTGATTGCAGCCTGTATTATTAAATTATTTCATTCTTGACAGACGTTCATGTGCGCGGTCCTCTAGAGTCCGCTGATCCGCCTCCAAATCAAGACCGACATGAACAGAACCTGACATATAGTAGGTAGAGATTGGTAGAAATTGCGAGGGTTTTGTCGTGTTTTTACCCGCCGAATGTCTGACCAATGATCGAAGGACATTTCCAACCACATGGCTTTGTTTACAAGTTCTGGACCGTTCGATTCTTGCCTTTGTGAAAGTGAACCGGACCGACTGAAAAACGAAACAGTGTATCATTCTCAGTAGAGTATCAATCTTATATCAATCTTAGTAGAGCTTTCTGTCCTTTGTCTATCAGCTTTTCTACTTTCCTAGTCTAAATAACAAATAAAACTACTCATGGTTACTACTCTTTGTTTTTTTAAAAGACAGATTGTTAACAATGATAAGAAGTTGCCTCTTGATTTCATCGCAATGCCAACATGAAAACCTTTTTTTTTTTTTTTAACCTTTTAGCCATCAAGGGCCTGGTGAAATGAAATAATGAAAGTGAAATGAAATAATGAATGTAGCGTTTAAGATGTCACAGCAGGCCTATCCCTTAAAGTGTTTGGCTGCAGGGCAAAGTGACAGCAGAACCGCCAGGGACACACACCACATGACACTGTTCCCTTCTTCAATAGAAGTGCTAGTAACAGAATAATAGAAGTGCTGCTTCAAAGCCCACAGTTTAGACATTCAGCCAGAGAAACGTACAATGAGCCTAACAGCAGAATCAGCTTCAGTTCCAAGATCACCAGAATTACAAGCGACCCTGAACTGTAAGGAGGAAGTGCTAAGAAAAGAAATAAAGCAGCTGCTAAGGAGAAAGGTAGTTATTTTTAAAGAGGAGAAATAATTCACTGGGCACACAGTGATGTGAGTTACATGAAGAGAATAAAGAACACCCATTTTAAGAATTCACGTGTTCTCCCTGTGCCCAAGGACAGTTCAGTCAGTGTTTGTGAACATGTATCACTCTTTCTTAAAGCCAGAAACTGGAGGACTAACCTTCGAATGTGTGATGTCACTGGGATGTAAAATCTGGTTCTGCTCCATAGACAATTCATCTCCATTGTAGCTGTGCTGGAAACATCTCGACGTGAAATCCCGTTGCCTACGTTTGGCCAGTTATCTACTGGGATAAGAAAAACACTAGCCTGGTTCCAGACTCCTGAATCGAGCCCCGCCCACTTTTCAGATTTTGTCGAGCGATTCAGAGAGTCTGGTGTTGCTCTCGTCAACGGCTTGTTCTCGCTCGGAAAAAACACTCGAGCCAATCAGCAGCTTTGAGGGCGGGACTAAAGTTTGAACCGTTCGTGCAGCGGTTTTTCATTGGTGTTTCGGCAGAATAGATTTGTTGAAGTCACCCCCTTAACCAGCATATTGTCTTTGCAAAAACAATATTTTTGACTTAAATCCGCTTGCTAACCATGGATGTAGAGGCTAACTGGCTGCAGCATCAGTGTGACTGAAGTAACGCCGGATATGTCAGTCACTAGTGATTGGTTAGGGAAAAATCAACCCCCCCCACACAGAAAACGGCTAACTAGCAGGCAATCTGAGACTGAATAATGGAGTGGGAACAAAATGGCTATTCAGTCTGAATATCAGGCCAGAAAAACACACCACCAAACAACAAAATGGATCCCAGAAACGCAAGCTACATCGCCTATAACTGTTTTTTTCAACAGTATTAAAGTGTTTT
Organism: Centroberyx gerrardi; assembly: GCF_048128805.1. Taxonomy (NCBI): domain Eukaryota; kingdom Metazoa; phylum Chordata; class Actinopteri; order Beryciformes; family Berycidae; genus Centroberyx; species Centroberyx gerrardi. Next base: position 30,005,126 of record NC_136002.1, read on the forward strand.
AGGGTTAAAGTTCTCCTTTAAACCCCCGATGCAACAGTAGAAGACTGTGGCTGTACTGGGCAGCTGGGACTGAATGTGTGTGACCGAATGAGTGTGAAGCAGGGTGTTGCAGTAAAACACCATGCATGTTTAACACATTAAATACACCAACCGTTTTTCATGATTATTTTCTTCTTGATGTACATTGTAATCTATACAATGTAGTCAAGTATCAGACTGTATTTAAGGACATACCAGTAAACTATTTCTCCAAAACCACTATATATATATGTACTGAGGCTTCTCATCACATTTCCTCAAAGGAACGTTGATTCGAAAAGGATGCAAACTTCATTTTCCCAACGAAGAATTCTATCCACACCCAGAACAGAATAAGGATCCATCCTCATTCTCTTACCCCGACAGCGTCCTGTCCCGACAGCTTACTGGACAGTAAATGGCATGCGTTTGCATATCCAGGCGTCTTCTCTCGTCTCCCGGTGGCTTGCAGGGCTTCCTTCCCAGAGTGCCTTGTGTGTGTGAGCCCTCATTTAGACTCGGGTCAGAGTTCAGGCTGCTGGACGAGAGACGAATTGGCCAACGGAGGAGGGCTGCCGCTCGCCCTGCCAGTCCTGCTGGGCCGCCATCTGCCTCTGGGTTGAGGCAGAGCGGCCCTTCTGCCCTGAGCCCTGCAGACTGCGAGTTTGGCAAATTGGGTTTGTTCAGTGAAAACAGTTATGGCAGGGAAACTGGATCACTAACGCATTCCCCTCCCTTAGAAGTACTTCAGAATTAGTTTCTATAAAAAGGAACTTGAAATCACACAGCCTTCCTCAGCTGCTGGGTTGAATGTAATCCAGTGCAAGAAAAAGCCAAGATACGATGCTCCAAACACTTTTTATTCAATATTAATGCAATGCAAAAAGCGTAACGCCGTTCCTGTGGACTGTCAACAGCTCTGCTGTATTGTGGGAACCTAATACAAATACACTAGGATAGAGAAACTGTCTTGTTTTTGCTGTAAATAAAACGTTTGCTTTCATGATTTGTCCTGCATTAGTTTGGGACCGCATCATTTGCATGATATTCATCCACAATATCCTGCATTAAGTAACAATACATGTGACTTAGCTGGCTCAGTTGTGTGATTGAATGTTTTTTTGCTATAGATACATGCATGGCAGCTATAGCTACAAGGACTCATATTAAGGCTGGTGATGGAAATTAGTATAAGCTATAATCATTGTGATACAACACAAATTATTTATTTATCAGTATACTTGCATAACTGACCTAATTTCCCCACAAGGATCAATAAAGTTTAATCTTATGTTTATATAAAATGAGTTCATGTCAAAATGAGGTAGAACTGTTCAGATGTGGGTAAAGCAGATTTAACCTCCATCTATCGTTTTACATTTGAATAAATCCTGTGCTGTTCATAGCAATTCAAAGATTGTTTGTGCTCTGTGTGTTATGTAATTCAAATAAGTAGGTCAACATAACAGTAATAGTAACTTTCTCTTTCATACAGTAAAAAATATCTTTTGTTCCTTTTGTTTGAAAGCACAATTGTTACACAATTGTATTTGGTTTCACAAAATATACTGTATGTTGGGTAATATATAAAAAAAAATATTGGTAATGTCTTCCCTTATAATGGTGATATGGTGGCAACTTCTAATGATTTTAATGTTATATACCTACAGTATCTACCTATTGTCCAGTAATGCAATGAAATGCATCCGTCTCTCTCTCTCTCTCTCTCTCTCTCTCTCTCACACACACACACACACACACACACACGCCCACAGTAATAATGACAGTGTATGCCTGTGATATTTGTAGACTGAAGCTCTCCTCTTCTGAGAAAGCATGCTGCTCCATAAGCTGACTTATGTAAAGGGGGATTAGCCTACGCTGAGAGTGTATTGCATAAATAGTCTCTTTGTATTCCAACTGTCGATCTAGAAAAACTCTGCCGCTCCTCCAGGCTTTCATTTCCATGGAGGAAAGTACATTCACTTGACCTCTGACCTCAACAACAAGTGACTCCATCTGAATTGACATGATTTCATTTTCCTACAGCGTTGCCCAGCCAGCTGTCCATGTTCCAGGGCTTTGCACAGGCATTTTAAGCAGGCAAGGGCCCAAAACAAAACAAAAGGGGGCAGTGGTAGCCTTAAGATTACTGATATACGCAAATAAAAAAGAATAAAGCTTTGTGCACAGCATATACTGTAGGTCAGGAGGAGCAGGAGAGCGCAAGGAGGTCATGAGCCTGATGAAGCTGTATGTGATGAAGCTGAAAATGCTCATGACGGTCTTCAGTAAAGATCCTCTGTTGTCCCGGGCCTTCAGTGTGCAGTTACAGTCACATATGTAGAGTTATAGACAGAAGTGGGCTTATAACCAGAATGTCACAAGTTAGAGTCCTTGGACCGGCTGGAAAAGTCTGTGCAGGGAAGGTGAATAAGTCACTCTCGCTCCTCTGAAGCCTGCAGTGCAGCTGCTCCGACAGCAGCAGACTGCGGTTTACTGGGCAGCTCCCAGGTGTGGATGTGAGGAACTGTGTGAATGTGAAGCACAGCGGTGCTGAAAAAAACAAACAAACAAAAAAAAGCAACATGGCACACCTGCACCTAGAAATATTTAGGTTAGGGGCAGGGTGCCTCTTTTTATGTAGGTTACCTCTTTTCTCAGAGATGTGCTGCCCTGTTTGAGGTGAAGATGATGGTGAAATCATTTTTATACAAAGGATAAAGGAATAAAATCATTTGAGAAAGGCCAAATAGCATTCGGAGATGATTCTCAGTGTTTCCTTTAACCTGCTTAGTGTATCAGATGGGCAAGGTTTAGAAGATAATGAGTGTTGGAAAGTTAAGACTATTAAAAAGTCAATAGATTTCATTTTCTTGTAATTGACAACTTAATCTGGCACTATCTGATTTGCCCTGATGTGGTAAAGCCCGCTCATCTGGTGATCCAAGTCGGATAAAATGATGACATGAGTTATTTGGAAACACTCTTCTGAGTACTTGACTTGAAAGTAACACACATTTCAGTAGAGAATATTTTAAAGCTGCACTGAAATGAAAAATGACTTTTTTTGCCTTTTAGCTCATTCTATCATACCATATCCAAAAATGTATTTTATTGTATTTTTATGTCAAAAATGTCATTACTTTTACTTTGTGGAAAACAGGAGACACATAAAATTCCAACCAATAAAACCATCACAGATTTTCGAACAGTCCCGCCCCTCCACCCCTCCCATCAAATAAAACTGCCTTTCTCTCCCTAACTGATCTCCCATTGGTTTACACTTTTGAATGATCCCTCCCTGCGTTATGTCCCGCCCCCAACATCCTGTTTCAACAGGAAATACATCACATTAAGGAAGCAAGTTACTCTCAAAATGCGGTTTCATTGTGACATTGTGAAGTTATACGGTCTTGTAAGACCCTGGCAACAAACACTGACATTTCTGAGGATAGAATTATTTATTTTTCAATCTATTGAGTATGAATTTGGAGTAACATTTTTTCCATTTTGGATTGAAACCCTTTAAGTCTCCTCTGTCTGACTCTGGGGAAGAAAGACAGCTTTCGTTTCATCCTCTTTATTTCCGACCACTTAGCCTGATCAGATTATCATTCGGTTATTAAATGACGAGGCAGCATAATAACTTAAGAGCGGAGCGCTGGAATGCCGACATTCAAGGTTAGTTCAAGTTCACCAAACCACTAAATCCGTCCTGAATCCCACTTAGCGCTGACTTTTATTCTCTTATTGCCGACGTCTTCCATTGTCCCGCCTGGAGCTTTATCTTCCAGGGGAGGGAAGGAAGGGAAGAAGGAAAGAGAGAAGGAAGGAAGGCAGGAAGGAAGGAAGGAAGGAAATAAAGAAGAAATGAAGGATGCTCCCTTTCCCTGCTGAGTCTCTGTTGAATGAACTCTTGTGCGAGGCTGATCTGGTCTCCTAAAACCAGGATGATACCTTAACCTGCATGCAGATGTATCTTAGATTAGCTGATATTGATCTGCCTAATAAAGGAAAATACAGATGTTTGCTCCATCTCCTTTATCACTCCTGTTTTACATTATCGATGGGCATCACTTTGGGCCCAACATAATCTAGCATGCATCTATTACTTTGTCTTTCTGAACGGCCTCCAGCTTTTGGCCCTTACAGACGAGGCAACAGTAAACATTTCTTCCCCCACGAATGATGCCGTCCCTCTCTGGGCCAATTAGTAACAAATTTATCACCTTGTTTTGACCTGTAATTGTAGCGCAAATCCATGTAATTTTGAAATGCTGGAGTGTGGTGGGGAGATGCATTATTACTCCCAAGTTTTGTCAAAATCCAATCAGAGGTGTCTAAGATATTTTTTGGTGACACATGGACAAATGAACAAACAGCCGATCTAGCGCCTACCTTTGGCTAATCAGTATCATTTTGAAAATTCTAAAAAGCATCAGTGAGATGCATCATTCCCCCGAGTTTTGCCAAAATCTAATCAGTGGTGTCTGAGATATCAGGTGTGACACATGGACAAATGAACGGACAAACGCTGTAGCAGCCACCGTGGGCTAATCAGTGTTTTGTAAATGCAACAATGCACCGGAGAAATGCATCATTCCTCCTGATCAAGTCCCAAGATCATTTCATCAAAATCTGATGAGCGATGGCTGAGATATCACATGTGACAAACAAGCAAACTACCAGAAGGAGACCAAACTGTATTCCTCCGTTTGATTTCATGCGGGACAACTGCTCCCTCTCTTCCCCTCTGATCATTAGCCAACAGGAAATGCACCTGTCAAAGGCAGAACTTTTTGAGATATTTGTTTTCCTGTATCTGCAGTGCATACGCGCCTGAGGCAATCACGACCGGTCTGTTTTGGTTTCTCTGCTGTCTGGCTCGCTTCCATACATCACGGAAAGTCTAATGTCTCCCGACAGGGTTTGCGTGATGCGCTGGGGGTCTCAGAGACAGGTGGACTCGTCTGGGCCGCCGGGCAGAGCCGAGCGGGGCAAGAGACCGCTACACTCCTGTTAAAAATGAGTCTAAATGGCACCGGCGTTCTTTTGGGTACCAGAGCAGAACCATTTTTGGTCATAGAGACGCTGGCAGTTTCTCCCTGGGATGCCAAGGTATCCTCAAATATTCTCTTGTCTCTGACGATAGCACAGGCTTAGTGGATCTGTTCCTTCGACTTTCTCTGCCGGTCTCGTGTCGCTGATTGTCTTTAATTATGCAGCAAGTCACATAAGCTCTTACTACATGCAACGCACTTCATGAAATCTACTAGAAAGCTAGACTTTGCTGTGATTAAATGTAACACGGTTGAATTCATCCCACCGCTATGTGACTGTTTCCAAGGAGCTGACGTCTCCCCGGCTTCCAGTACAACATGCTCCTTACAGGTTTTCAGCTTGGCTTCCGCACTCACTTTCCCCACCGCACGTCCAAGCATGCAAAGAATGTATTTTTTCTCACATATTTTAATATATGGAGACAGTGTGCTGGAGCCTCAAGCGGGATTTAAACGTAGGTCTTAAACGGCTAACTGGCTTTTATAGGCAAACGTTTAGGCCACTTAACCAAACTATAAAACCCATTTTGGTCTGTAGAGTTAAGAGCTACCACACCACCAGACACTACATAGAACTACTTATGGTTTTCCAAATGTAACTAACCAAAGCATCATTTAGTCCATTAAGGACCTCTGCAGAACCGTCTTTTTCCGGAGTGTAGGATGAGTGAGGAGCTGCTGGCTGTTTCATAAACCATGGAAAGACTAATGTGTCCTGGTGGGGTTGGTGTGATCTGCTGGGGAGAGGAAGGTTGTTACTGCCCAGCCGAGCAGGAAAGCTAGAGCTAATAATAATAACAATAATAATAATAATAATGTATTTGTAGGTAACTCTTCAAAACAGAGTTACAATGTTCTTTACAGACAATCAAACAATCATAAAGTAGCAGCCAATAACGTAACCACTGAAAATGTCCGACAGGATTTAGAGTCGGTGCTAAAAAAAAAAGTAAAGCAGCAACAGGAATAAAACAGATAAACATGAGCTGCATAAAATCCTGTTTGTAAAAATGTGTTTTCATTTTCACCTATAAAACCTGAATGTAAACCTAATTCTGCATTTTCTGTTGTTTCTGTGTCTCTTAAAACAGAAGATGAAGTGAACAGCGTCTGCATTTATGTCTCTCTGTCCTCTGAACTTTATGAAGAATTGAGTCTGTACTGTATTTAACACTATATCACATTTTTTTTGTGTTTGTGCCCCCAGGTAGGTGTGCATGACTTTTCCTAAAATATTATTGTTCACCATCAACACACAATCAGCCTGTGTCTAATTAATGTCATGCTCTAAGTGTGATTCAAAAAATATGATTAACCTGCTTTTAGAAAAGTTGTATTGTTTTTCTTTTTGTTTTTTTTTTTTCTTTTAACTCCAGTGACCAGGTGGAGCAGTGCTAATTATCCATGTTGGTTCCCATCTGTAATCATAATGCTACAATAATAAATTACCACCATTAGATTATCATGTAGACGGCCTAATGAGTAGTTCGCTTTCCTGTTGAAAGCTACAGAATCACCACAAAAAAATGAAATAAGCAACACATTTAGCCAAAACTCACCTTTGTAGCCTTCTTTTGGTGTTCACCTGCAGCCAGTGTGTGTCTTCACCTGCTGCTGCTGGTTTTCACTCTAGTCTACACAGTTTACACAAGAGACACAGGGAACTGAAACTGAAAGCTTTAGCTCTGTTTGCTCTGGACGAACTGCTTCCTCTTCCTGTTCTGTGCCGTAAAGCGATCCAGCAGATTTCCCTCCAGATCACACAGGCTGACAGGCTTCTCAGCGATGGTCTCGTTTGTTTACAGTAATTATACAAACGTCTCAAAATTAATATGGTAATGATATATTGATGTTAAAACCCATTGCACCTTTAAATAAAATATGAAATATAATATAAATATAAAATCACCTCTTGATGATTTAAGGGGGTTTACAATGTCAGACAATCTTGACAAAATTTGTCTGAACTGTCTGATTTTAGTATCAAACAGCCTTTGATATTTGATACCAGGTCAAACTGCCAAGGTCTCAATCAACCTGTAAAGTTTAGTTCTTCTTCCTGTATCTCCCAACTATTATTGACAATTCATGACTCTCCCGTGAAAACTGGAATGTATTCTTTAATTGCTCTACTGCGGGCGCCATCTTTTGACATTTGCACTCTTCATTTTCTCCTTTGAGTGAAGTTGTTGCAGATCGCCCCGGATAAGACCGTCTCCTAGATGAACAATATGTAAATGTAAAATGTCAAGAGGAGCCATTTCTGTTAGGAAATCAGTATATGATTAGCATTAAATGAATTTGCTCCTGATGAATCAGTTCATGTAATGTTTGATATTTACAGATTAGGTTGAGCCTGTGCCTTTTCCAACTCATGACTAGCATTAGCAAGTGAATAATAGTTCCAGTACATACAGAATATACATTTTGCCACGCTACCAATAATGAGTAGATGCATTGTTTGAGAGCCAATTAATCAACAAGCAGTATAATATTACAAGAAGGTAATTTTTCCATTAAACAAATGGTAGCAGTCCCAAACAACCTGCACTGACAGTCCTTTGTGATTGAGGGGTTTATATCAGTGGAACAGTGTGGCGGCTGCCAGGCGCATAATGAAGGCAAGGTAAGTCAGATTCCTTGCTTGCAGCAATTACGCAGAATGAAGGAAAGGCTTTTTATATAAAAAACACTGGGATACACAACTAATCGCTCTCTCCTATACACACAGGCATACACAAATTTGGTAAACATACTGTAGCTAATGCTTCTCTTTCCTCCTCAGTCTCTCTCTCTCACAGACACACACATGCAAATTCGGGATACATAGCTAATCTCTCTCTCTCTGTCTTTTCTCACGCTCTCTCTCTCTCTCTCTCTCTCACACACACACACACACACACACCACACAGACTCACGCAGTGCTAGCAGCTCCTGTTTTCATGTTTATAAGATTACCTTTGGTTGGCACACTGTAGAACCTGGGAGAGGAGAAATTACCTCTCTTCTGGTCCTGCAGCTGGTCCTCCTCAGCCCACAGAGGCCTGTTGAGGCTGGAGGCCGGACGCCGGAGGCCGGACGCTGGAGGCTGCGCTCGGCGTCTCGCTCTCTGCTGCACCAGACTCACAGGAGTATAGCAGCACTTCCTGTTCCAGTCCCATTCACATCAGAGTTCACCCTGCACCGTACCTCTTGGAGGGTTTGATTGAAATCAGAATTACGTTTAAAAAGCCCTTATTGTGCAATGTAATGAAGGATTTTTTCCCACTGGTTTGTTAACAGTCTAAAGAAAATTGTGATATGAGAACAAACTCTGAAATGCAGATTATGTGTTGTGGACATGAATAACGCTTAAGATTATGTTCCTACACCATGAAAGGATCATGTGACTATAGCACGAATTGGACATTTAAGTTTCATGTGTTTGCTAACGTTTACGTTTAGTCAAGTATAACTCAGGTAAAAAACTTTATGGTTACGATTAAGGTTAGGCAACTAAAACAATTCGGTTAGGGTTAAGGTTTTGGTCATTTTTAAATAAGAAAAACCTTGCTGAAAATGAAAACTTGAACATAAAACATGAAAACGGTGTAAAAATAATTCATGAGCACTATGACAAACTACTTCCAGTCTCCTCCATGTAATCCTCTCATGGTGGGGAAACACATTTCTCTCACTTTTTGTGCACAGAGCACATTATTTACATTTTTAGACATTGTGCTCACTTCACAGAGTGTCATGAGAGCAGGCTGGGTTGGGAGGCTGCATCCTGCACGCTTTTCAACACAACATATGGAAATATACACTGGGAAGAAAGAGAATAACACACAGCACTGCACTCTCTTTGGTGGCGCAGGGAAGTGTGTGTGTGTGTGTGTGTGTGTGTGTGAGGGGGTGTGTGTGTGTGAGGGGGTGTTAGTGATAAAAAGCAAATTCCCGCACACACAGGATCACCTCTGCATTCATTTATTTTATTGTTTTTATCGACATTTCGGTCATAACACCTTTCTCAAGACACTCACCCACTCACTTTGTGGGTGATAGGTGTTGAAAGGTCTTCTGCCCGAAACATCGACAAAAAATAACTTAAAGCAGAGGTGATGCCGTGCGCAGGAATTTACTTTTTATCTGCACTAGTGACAAGATACACTGACATGTTGTTTCTAATGTGTTGGAAAGAGTATTGGATCCTTGTTTTCATCACTGTTGAATGTCTTTGTGTCCAACATTATTTATTTTTTTTACTTTAAAACAGGAGTTGGTAAATAGAATTCCAGCTTTGATTTGAGCTTTTACATTTTAAGCATTTAGCTGATGCTTTTATCCAGATGCGACTTACAGTGAGTCCAGCAGTACAATAAGCTTCAGTTCCTTCTTTTCCAGCATTAGAAGCAGCCAAAAGTGAGGAAAGCCTGAGTCAAAGTCACAGAACAAGGGACAAAATATTCTCGTTTCCCCTTGAACGATCAGGCACAGTAGTGAAGTGCTATGTAGTGAAATAAGAGCCAGGGAGAAAAGGCAGATAAACTGTATTTTTGTATGTGTAGAAGTAAAAATAAAGACACCAGGGAAGAAGGGAATGGGATTTAATTGAGTTCTGGCTGCGCTGCCGCCCACAACAACAGCGGTTCGTCGTCACATATCTGGAAGGACACATCAAGCACTGCGTAGGCTTCCCTTTTGTACCGTAGAAAATGTATTTATTAAAGCATAGGCTCAAGAACAAAAAAAGAAAAGGAACAACAGCTGCAAGATTGCAGAACATATCATGTACCATAAAATTGATAAAGAAATCACTGTACACGCTACAGTGCTTTTTAAAATCACAGCTTTTGCATCGCAATTTAAACTTATTTATCATCTATATATTTATACACATAATAAACATTCAATAAATCTCAAATACGTCTTTTTTTGGGAACATTTATGAATTAGATGCATTTCAAATAAATGTATATTTATCTGTAAATGTGAGTTAGAAATGTTACCACAACAAAACAAACAACATACAAAAAGTACAATCATTGTTCATTATTTAGCTCAGCTGACTGGCGTTCGGTAAATTAGAGGATAATTATGGATGAAAGACAATGATGAGCAATATAAAATAAATTAATATTAGGACTCACCGATTAAATGCTATGGAACTGACAACTGACGGTTTGTACCATATCTAAACTAACAAAGTTATACATACTTTTTACATTATGTAAGCGTTATTCCAATCTCATTAGTAGTGCAATTGGCTTTGTAATGACTATATAACATATTAGCAAATTTGTTATAGTGTGTATATCACTTTTGAGGTCACTTAAAATATTTTTTCGGTTTAATGGCGGGAAAACATTGAGCTGTTTTAGGGAGATGCTGGGTGAGAGTGGAACCAGGTGCTGGGAGATTATACTCATCTTCATATGACAGACAGAAAGAAATATGGTTTGGGTTTATAAAAAAACATTTTAATATCAGGATTATCTTCGCCTCACTGACTTACAGTAGACAAAGCACAGCTGTTGTGTGATTACCTTGCAACTCAAATTCTGGTGATTTTTTTTTTTTACTTCAATTGAAACTTGGCATGGTTCTTTACTCTCAGATCCATGAAACTTATTCAAAATCCACTGCTGTCAGTGACAAAATGAACTGCTTTTTTTTTCGTGTTTACTTTGTGGAAATACAAATTTTTCATCAGCAACAAATGTTGACTTTATCTGTTAAGATCCCTGTGGTTCAGGAGGGTTTGGGATTGTATGCAAACACACATGCATTCACAAGGTGGACTCTTCAAGGTAAAACCCCATCCTAAATATTCCCCCTTGCTTTGATATAATTAAACTGCAATTCTAGTATTCAAGCCCTCCACCAAACTACAAATTGTATTTCTTTTTTTTTGCCAAAAAAATATACATTTCAATTTGAAATTTGATTAAATTACAAATTATTGTTTTTCTAAACAGCCAATATCTTATCAAAATCTCAGAATTAATCTTTGAATTTCATACAAAATATATTACATTAAAAACTGCTTTGATTCAAGCAAAGGGATTGCCATACATTAGCTGGAAATTTTCAGAAATTGTGGATAAAAACAAAGGAAGACTCTTCCTCATATCCAAAGGATCACAAATCTTTTTTTGTATCAATTGTTGGGTTTCATTCCATATATATTATCTTTAGCAAAGTTGTTACTTGAAATTCATCACTCAAAAATAGAGATGATTCCATTATTAAACTTTATTAAACAGCAATCATTTTGTAAGAGCAGGAGTCACTTTTTTTAAAGGGTGGATATCTGATTTGGAACAAAACTCCTTGACAAAGGAAATACAAACCTTCCTCTATAGATCTCTTTTTGTGAAATAAATTTTGTGTATACACTAATGCAGAACCTGTAAATATTCATGTTTATTGAGAGCAAATTGCACCGTTATTCTCATCTGTCTCTCAGCTCCATCCCTAAATAGAAATGCAGTGCAGAAATAAAGAATTTCATTCCAAAATGAGAAATCCACCATTTGAAAACACTGACACCTACTCTCACAAAATGACTGCCAGCATGAAAGTAAAGCACATTACGGCTTACTGATAAAATTATGAGTCATCGTCATAAGATGTTTGCATATAAAAAAAAGCTATGTTTTTGAAGATAAAATCATCTGTGTTTTTGACATTGACTAATGAATTTCAGGTGGCAATTTTTTTTTCCCAAAATGTAAATATAGCGCTTTGGAATGAAACCCTTCAAGTGAAGCTCCCTCCTTACCGGGGATTCAATTAGACCGCATTGCTCAGCGTGTGATTTGCCAAGAATTAAGTGATTGTGTATCTTTTAGATTCAAAACATCTGCTGTTTATGCTGGCAAAAGCTCAGCCACCCTCATACCGGGATGCCAGGCAGGCTGTCACAGAGAGGGACAGAGAGAGAGAGAGAGAGAGAGAGGAGGGGGCGATAGATAGATACAGATATATAGATGGAGAGAGAGAGAGAGAGAGATTGAAGCACTGTGTGGGTAGAGGTGGTGGGCATCATTTGGTTGGTTGCTGTGGACATTTGTGGAAGAGAGTTGTTTTGGAAAGGTAGAGTCGCACTGCAGAAGCCCTGGTCACAGTAAATATATCACTGTTGTTGGACAAAAACCACGGAGCTGCAAAAGGAATCCTTATTTTCTCATTGACACTCGTGTATTTGTGAGATTATGCTACCATTATATGCCATTTGGTGGATGTTTTTATTCAAAGTGCCTTATATGGGGTGACCCTACTGGGTAACGAACCCCTAACTCAACATAATTTACCTGTTAAGCTATAATGGACCATCAGTTTTTAACAGGTTTCAAGGGTCCAAAATGTGCACGTAAACATTTGAGACAAGTGAGAAAAAGAGAAACACCACAGTTGCAGGTGCGTGGTTTCTCCCGTAACAGCAGCAGCATGCCGTTTAGCGGATGTGTCACCTCTCTGAGTGCTGGTTGCTGGCAGGAGAGAGAGAGGCAAAAGAAAAATATATTTGAGGAGTTTCATTCCACTGTTTGAAAAATGTGATACCTTCCCCCGATAAAATTGTTGCTGGGCTGAAAGCAGCTGTCTGGGACCTATTACTTGCAAAATAATGACATTTTAGAAGATGTAATGATCATAGGTGAGCAACGAACATCAGGTTACTTTTTCCCAAAATGGCCCCAGAGCATATTGGAATTAAATCCTTCATTTTATGACTGTGACATGACGTGCTTGATACCCTCATACTAAATTTGCTTTAACATATCGAGATGTTGCTATTGCTGACATTAACGCTGCAGTGCTTAGCTGGCTTGTCATTTATATATTGATCGGCCATCTTGTGGCCTCAGTTCACTTGCTAGTCGTGTAGCAGCAGTGAGGGTCTTCCCTTCGGAGAAAAATGGCATTAAGTGGTGAGAAGCATGAATCGGATATTTAAAGAGCTATAGGCCCAGTGAAGAAGAGGTTGCTGAGGTAAATGTGATTAGAAAGTGGGTATAGTCATCCCTCCCAATATAAGTCAACAGCATTTAGACCAACAGGTAGGTATACTTCATTACGCTCAGTGAAAGAGGTGGGGATTCATCCATATACCTTCTTCGACCCTTCACTGCGCCATTATACACAAAGTGTTGTGTTCTTGCTTCTCCAACAGGAACCAGAATACACAGGGGGCTCATTATGTTACTAATTTACTACAGCTACTAATAAACATAACAAGAGTAAAGGGAGAATGCTGACATTTCACTTGCTAATGCACCATGCTGTAGTACACTATGAAACCTAGCGTGCCTATTGGTAAACAGGGTTCCCCAGGGACGGTGAGGATGTTAGTGGAAGCAGGGCAGAGGGACATCCCGTAGGCAAGATCCCACAACATAAATAATTCGGTCCAGCGCTATCTAGGGCTAGATTATCTATGTGCTTGCTTGCATCATTTTCCCCACTGCATAACTGTACTGAGCCATACCCATAGTGTCAGTACAGTATGATTTTCCATCATGCCTTGTGCAGGCTTTGGTGTGATACAGGAACCCTAGAAGCCTGCAGGTGGGCTGCTCAAACATTTGGTACTGGCCTACTTTCAAAATGTGCAGGCAGGAATGTCCGCATTACACCGAGGAAACAAGACCACACCAGTTTAATATCCCAATGGAAAACCTGGAAAAAACTTTACGACACCCACAGGTCCAGTATGGGTACAGCAACGTACTGCTACGTTCATGTGTACTGGAAACAGTGTATTTCTGCCAGAAGCTAGCCTATCTATCTTCATTCCTGCTTGCGCCTGACTTCACAGGAACAACCTGGGAATTCCCGCGAACAACTCCTCTGGGGTTTACTAGGATCCATTCGTAGACTTCAGATGAACGAGGGAACATGTAAAAAAGTGAAAAGAACAGATGAGAAAGGAGGGAAATCAATATGCAGCATCCAGGAGGAGAGGTGCGCTATTAGCAGTAGCAGGCGCTTGGTTGGTTAGCGCTGACAAAGATGGATGACTAGCTAGTACTACCTTGCATTACTTAAAGAGCTACACTTAATACCCAGCGTAAGGAGAGGCACACCTTGGGAAAATGTATAGTTTCATGATTAATTCAATTACTTTGGCTGTTTTTTGGTGCCAGCTAGGCTCGGGTTTTGCATTTCTGGAAGTTTTTAATGGTTGCAGCAGCTGACCGACAACAGTGGTAGCATAAGCGATAGCCTAGCGCCCTAGTTTAGGAGAAGACTCTGATCTATAAGGGGGTACGAGGCCTGTGGGAGCAGAGCTAGTTTATCATGGTAGCTGTCACACAGGCTCCTCTGTGGCTTACAGAGCCGGTGAATCTGTGCATGCTTTAGCCGTCTGCGCTAAAGTAGGGCAACAGCAAAAGATGCTCCTGTGTATATTTCAGCACAGCGGCTGCTTTGTGACTGAAACACCTTGACAACAGTTCTGGGGAAGTTACAGATAACGGGATTAGACGAATCAGATTTAAAAAAAAAACTGCTACTGTAATTACAGCTACTGTAAAAAGGCAGTAAACAAATTACAGATACTTACAAATACTCTTTGGATTAGTAACATGCTTGAGAAAATGTGTCTAGAATATGGGATGGTTGATACGGCTTGTAGATAATGAAAGAAGCACTATTCAAACTGCTAAATGAATTAGTCTGTGAATTTGAATAAACTGTACATCTGAATATTCTGTGGAGGCTACTGTGTGGCGCATATATAGGTTGCAAATATGTACTTGTTTTAGTCGTGGGCGGATGAAGAGGGCTATATGGGAGGGAAGCCAACACTGAGCTAAATCCAAGGTGTATATTTTAATGCGGGAACATGATTAAAGGCAGATATGAACAGGATATGTTTTCCTTAAAGACGTCTAGTGTTGTCACATTGGTAAAAATCCACAAAAGGGGCATTGTTTTGGTAGATTTACATATTGCTACAACAATCACTGTCTTGTAGATCTGACCCCTGCTTCCACAGAGCTCCTTTTAATAACAGCTTACGCTCCTTACAGAGGCACAGCAATCCTCTAATTGCTCCCTACATAATGAACAGGCAAAGGTTTGAAAATAGAAAATGCAGACAACAGCATCTTCTGTCTGTTTTTAGGTACCTCAGTAGGTGTTTCTAGCTGTATGTGGATCAAGATCTGTCTGTCATTCCCTTACATAAAAATACCATTTAGCCTCAGTTATAAAACCACTCAGAGCAACTTACCTCCTGAGTCCTTAGAGGCCTCTGCGGTTCTGACACAACCTACAACACCTTTGGGTGCTGATCTAAGGCACATTAACACTTCTCACATCGCTGGAGTATATCTCAGTGGCCAATTTTGGTTTCATTTTTGAAGTGAGGAGAAAAGACGGCAACACCTTACTTTGTAGTGGCTTTATTCCTGTGTAGTAACCTATGGAAAGTTACTGTAATGAGACAATAATACTGGCAGATAGGAGTTTTACTTAAGAGAAACATTTCTCAGAGGCGAGCTAATCTCATTGGTTGAGCTAAATCTCAATGGGCGGAGCCAAACATCCACTGTTATTCAGAGCGCAAGTTAGCGAACTGGTAAATTTGAACGGCAAAGACAGAACTCTGGCCAAATTAGCAATTTTTTCCATTCCTTCATGACCATGGCATTCATGGTGTTGGAAGGTCAGCAGCTAGCTAACTAGCTTACCTAGATAGCTATAAGCTAGTATGGCTAGTTTGAACTTGGAAGGTCAGATATGCTAACTAGCTAACCTAGATAACTTAGTATGGCTAGAATTGCATTTTTCAGTTAGTAGCAGAGGCAGGGCTTTATAATATTAGCTTCCTCCTTCCTTCTTGTCTTTTTCACTGGACTTCAGGCTAACGTTACTTTCTTTCTTTGGCTTTCTTTCTTTGGCTCCACCCACTGAGGTTTAACTCGACCAATCAGATTATTTCTGCCTCCAGAGCAGCTCTGCCTGCAAGAAATGCTTGTATAACTAAAACTCCAATTTGCTCAATATTTAATGAAATTTTCCCTATTACACAATGTAATTACAATGCTAGTGAAAGTGTATAAACATGGTTGTTGGTGTTTAGATTTTGTTGATACGCTCTTGTAAATACATTATGTATTACAGGGATTTCATTATTACACTGGAAAAGGCCGTTTTAAAGAAAAGTTTTACCAAAATCTTTTAGGTTATTTTTAGCTGCCTGGAAGACCCATATATTCACTTGTTTGCAGTGCCCTAAGCCATTAAGAGTGTGTACCATATGCACTCTGTTATCTTTCATAAACACCATATTACACCATGACCTTCTTGCTGGAAGCCGGAGGAACTTCTTTAGTAGTGTATGGAGAAAGGCGTGTGGGAGGAGAGTGACAGAGGTTGGTCGGACCATGCTGTGAATTGTGATTACCCGGGGGGACTCCATTTCCCAGGGGGCTTTGCAACAACAGCTCAATAAGCCACTAGCCGCTAGCCGATGCATGGAGAGGGCTGAGACGATTTGGCCAGAGGTCGCAGGTGCTGATTGGCTGGTTTGTGGAATCATGGTGGATGCGGGGGTGCAGGTGTTTGTTGATTGGATGACTCTGGTGCACAGGAGGATTGTGGGTAGATGGATATGTCAGAGAATTGAACCCCCCCTTCTTGATTGTGATGCCTTTCTTTGGGAGGACGGTGATGTGTGAAAGAGAATAAAACCCTGATTGTCTGTTCATCTCAGAAACAATAATTGTTGACCTGACGCAACACTCGAGCCCTCCTACAGCACCTCAGAAGATCTGAATGGAAGCACATTACCAGGTGCCATGTTGAATCAACTCTTACTGTTGAAACTTACCTCTTAATAGTGTATCTACTGACATTAATGCATTATCCAAGCTTTCAAAGTACCTTTTTGGTACCGACTGTATAAACGAACGTGTGGGAGTTTAATCCTTAAGACTAAAGAATGTTAATTTGCTTCAATGGTTTATTTTACCCATAACCATGTACAAATAAACAAAACCTTTACAGCTTTGTATGGTCACACATTTAGCATTCATTGGTCCATAAGCACTCCTCACGGCGACATAAAAACACTGTTAAAAGACACCGACATTGATTTCTAGCGTCGGCGTCTCAACGTTGCACTGACGTCACAAATGTACCATCCATTCTAACATTTTCATTGCAAATAAAAATAGTCACATGCAATGATTGAAAAAAATTACATTACCTCATGTCACATAGATAGTAAGCGAAAAGTTTCATCATTTAGAAATAAGTACTCTTCAGAGATTTGTCTTTTTTCTTTTTCTTTTTTTAAAGTCCTAGACATTCTTTCAACAGCGTTGTTGGTCTCATTTGGGTTGTAAACATTAGTTACAGTGCCTAGCTTCATTCACCTGGCTGGCTGTGTAGCGTCTCTCAGGAGAATTGGTCAATCAATACTATCAATCAACTGATCGAGAGGAATTGGTCAGTAGTCAATCGTACAAGGAATTTATCATGGAAGGACATAATCGTCTTTGGGCTCATTTAGGGGCAACAGGACACCAGTGAGAGACTGGAGAACAGACTGAACAGTAGATCTATATAAGACACCCTGAGAATCACATCTATTTCTCTTTCATTCCTTCTTCCTATCCTCTCTTCCTCTATCTCTTCTTCTATGGAACGATCATAGTCAGGTGGGCGTGGCCTCGGCAGTTGAGGAAGATGGTTGGTTGGTTGGTTGGTTGGTTGGTTGTGGGGGAAGCCGGTTGCCGTGCAACTGGCTCCTCGGTGGTTGGCATGGAGACAGGTTAAGGTGGATTCTGACCTGGTAAGGTAGTATGCAGCACGTACAGTAGTATGAACAGTAGAATGTAATATGCAGCCCTGGGGAAAAATACGTGGATTTCAAATGGTTTCAAATAACATTGAAGCAAATTAACACGTAACAAGCACACCTCAAGCGGTTAAAAAAACGTCAACAACTTGAGGTAGGCTTGAATTTTTTCCACTAACTTAAGGAGCGCTTGGTTTCATTTGCCACACATTTAACGATCTCAAAGGTGAAAACACCACACAACTTAGTAATAACAAAACCAAGCGCACCTCAAGTTATTTTTTTCCCAAACATTTGAAAGTCCATTCTAGGCCGGTAGTTATCCCCAGGTCTGGCAGCATGTAACAGTAGATCGTGACAGTAGTATGTTATCGATGGAGAACATCACATGGGGCTGACGTGGTGTGCAGCAAAGGATGGCGCAGGGGGAGGGGGTAGTGGTGGACAGTGATTGGTTGGTTTGGTTGGTCAGGTGACTGAAGGGGTTATGGACGGTCAAGTTGAGTCAGATCACATGATGAGGGTTTGCAGCTATAACGTCAGGAGGTTCCATCGGCAGGTATGGAAGCCTGACAGGTTTTAGCTTTTGGTGGACACTGGACACAACACCCACCCCAAACCCCGGCCTCACAGACCCAGCGAGCACCCGCTCACACACACACACACGCATACACACACACACACACACACAGACACACGCACATGCATACGAACAGACAAACAGAACGGCATTCACACACATGCACAAGTGAACAGACAGACACAAAGACACACACAGCTGTTACACACATACATACACACTTCACACACACACACACACATATACACACAAGCACACTTCGCACACACACTTGCTCACCCTCAGACTTGCTATGTGTTGCATACACACACACACACACAAATAACACACAAACATAAAGACACACAAATACACTCACACAAAAACACACACGCCCACACACACACACACATACATACACACACACTCTTGCCCACCCCCAGACTTGCGATGTGTTACTGTGATGATGCAGAGTGTGGTGGAAGGTGAAGAATAAGACAACGGAAGACAGGTGATGCTAAAATGAACATTTATAATGACTGCTGTTGCTGTCGCAAAATAAGAATCCTTAAAAAAAGACCTCATATATATTAGCACTAGATTGCCCACTTCACTGGTAATCCACAAGTCAAGAAACACAACTCACTAGGTTTTTTTTCTCTTTACAAACACAATGCTACAATTACATTAAATATTCAATACTCTTTAAGTCAGTTAATGAATGTTGTTAAAAGCAACCACTAAAATACTAAAAATAAAAACAAAACAATAATAATATTAATTCACCTTTTTCCAGTCGTTCCCTTTTTCTTGTTGCGTTGTTATTTATTAATAGTATAATAATAATAATAATAGTCTGAGAAATAAATAGCTCATGTGGTGTTCTCAGGGCATGGGGCAGGCAGCATAAACCAAGAGTGGAGCTCAGAGCAATGTGATGATATGGTGGAGTCTGCTCTAGTCTAACGCACTCACTGTAATACTTTCAAATGTCTCTGATGGAGAGCCAAAACATGGAGATATGCCACAAGTTTGGTGCTGCAGGCGGCGGCGTCAGGACGGCCCGGCGGGCGCCTGCAGCGGTTAGTCGTCTCTCTAAGCTATCATTCTATGTTATGTAAACTAGGACTGTATTGCACAAAAGTTAGCAGCTCAGCTTCCTCGTTTTGAGACCCGGGAGGAGCTTTGTGTTTATATTTTTTTTTAAATTTTTCCTCCGCCTCCCTGGGTTTTTTTTCCCCCCGACGCGGAGGAGCTGAGGCTAGCCGTTTTCCACGATGATATGTCTCTAACACGACCAAGCGTTTTCAATAACTATGGCTTGATGATAAAAGATACTAGCGCCACTACAACTCACTGTTAGGAAAACATCAACAAATGTACAAAACAAGCCTACGGTGAGAATGGCTCGGACTACTTCTCAAGGTTAGTATTAGTATTAGATGAGCACAGTAATCTAAAGAGTTTGCTAGCTAACATGGCGGCTAAACAGCGAATACAGTAGGTAAATCAACACTAATAACAACAGCACAGGTTAACACAGTAGAACTAGCATAGCCGATTATACAGGCAGACCTAACTATCGGATACAGAGGATGAAAGTGTAATGATCGTCTACCGCGTCCACTAGTTCCTCTTTATGCTGCCGGCCCCTTTCTGCTCAACACTTCTCTCTTTACAGCTCGGCAAAAATCTGACAAAAATATTTACAATGAGAGAGAAAAAAATGAAATCGTGGAGAAACAGTTGTTTAGTGTTTTTTTTTTTTTTTTTCCTTTTTTTTGTTTGTCTGCATTTCCTTTTTTTGGATGTTTTTTTTTTTTTTTCTTTCTTCCTTTCGTATGTTTTTTTTTTTTTTGTTCTTTTTTCGACTTATATCTCAGAGAATTGTCCCCAATGATGAGCAACAAACAAACAAACAAAAAAATCCAATCATATCAGCTAGCATTGCACAGTCTCAGAGAGGTTTTGGGGATGGAATGGAGAGTTATCGTCCAAACAGTTGGATGAACACAGAAGGGGGGTAGGAGGAGGAAGAAGGTCAATAAAGTTCATGAGGGGTGAAAGTTCAAAGTTCAAGAAGACAGAGGATGGCTGCGCAGCTGACGGTGCGTTACACTCCCCACACGACGGTGCGTGTGTCGGCGTGCGTGGGTTGGATGTTAAACGACAACAAAAAAAATCATCATTAGAAAATGGATTTTTTGAATCTTTCCCATCGAGAAAAATCAAATGGAGCGAGAGCGAGAGAGAGAGAGAGACTCTGGTGGGGGGGGGGGGGGAAGGGGGAGAGGCGAGGGAGAGGGGGGGGGGGGGGGGGGGGTGAGGAGAGTGAAAGGTGCCCCCAACACTATGGCACACAATCAATGAAAGTCCCACAGGCTGAAGAGATGACAGAATTAGGAAAGCAGCTGGTATGAGCGGTAGGGCTTTTTTTTTTTTTTTTTTTTAGGTAGGCAGATAGGCAGGACAGTAGGTAGGTAGGTAGGTAGCCAACCTGCAGAGGGGTTAATCCTTGTCGGGTTTAGCTCTGTGGTGGTGGTGGGGGGTGGTGAGGAGGAGGTGGTGGGGGGAGAGGGGGGTAGTTCAGTTGAGGCGTCATGAGCGACATCATGTTATGAGGGCGGAGCATGCTGGCTTCATGGGTGCTTCCAGGATGGATGTCCAACACACAAGAACAACTCAAAGAAACGCTTGGAATGGTTGTTTTTGTTTTTTTTTTGTTCTTTTTTTTTGTTGTTTTTTTTCCTCTCTGTTCTATTTTGGCACTCGGGAGAGACTCGTGGGAGGTGGGAGGAGAAAGTGTGTGTGTGCATGTGTGTGTGTGTGTGTAGGGTGTGTGGTAGAAAAGTTTGAGCGGGGGGCATGGGGGCAGTGAAAGTGCAAAAAGAGGGTCAGGAAAGTGTGTGTGTATGTGGTGGTGGGGGGGGGGGCAGGAGGGGGGGTCAGGGAGTAAACAGGCTACACACATGAATGGCATTTTGTTATAATTGGTCTAGGTTAGAGAGAGAGCGTACAGTACAAAATCGAAACCAGAAAAAACAAAGAACGAAAAAGGAAAAGAGAAACAGAATAACAGTGATATGACAAATGCAGTCTACAGTTGCTGGTGCTTCGATGGGGCCCGAGTTGGGGTGTGGGGGGGTGGGGGGGTGGAAGTAGGGGGTGTGTGGGGGGGGGGGTGTCGGGACCCATAAATGTCTTGGCTGGGGCGGGGAGGCGGGGGCTTGGCGATGGGGAGGAGGTTTGAAGCGGCGGGAGGGTCAGTGGTGGGTGTGGGTGGGTGTAGGTGAGAGAGGTGGGGTTGGTTTGAATTCGTGGGTGGGTGGGGCGGTGGCGGTGGCGGTGGCGGTGGTGAGAGGGGTGGGGGGGGGGGGTGTGGGGGTTCAGAGGAGCTGAGGACTATGTCGAAGAGCCACACACCCACTGAGAAGCGATGACGTCACCTGGCGGAGCAGGCGAGCTTTAAGTTTGCATTCCTCTACATGTTACACACACAAAATAAAATATAGGACTAGTCGGCTACGACGCAACACAGACACCAACAGCACGATGCTGGCCTAAAGCAGACACACACTGAGAGAGAGAGAGAGAGAGAGAGAGAGAGCATGCACTTCTAAATACACTGCAGCAAAACACACCTACAGTAAGGCTACACATCTACAGTAGTCTCGCACACTAACCCCCACCTCAGCCCGGCCTGCCGTGCACAGGAACAGCAGAGACTCGACACTATAGTGCAAAACATGTCGCTCGGAGCGGTGGTGGAAATTTTGATATATCTTTTTTGGAGTTCTGCGGGAGAACAGGTCGTTTCCCATGACAGGATTTTGTCAGGATACAAAGCGTTACCACATTGAGAAAAAAAAAAAAAAAAAAACGGTTCAGTGTTCAATCTGGTTTCTCTCCCCCAGCTCAAGGTCTTGGATTGCATATGTAGGAATGAGAGAGTGAGAGAGGTGGGGGGAGCTTTGGCAATATTTAATATCAAAATTTTGACAGTCATGCCAATAAAGCATCCTGGAGAGAGAGGGGGAGAGAGAGAGAGAGAGGGAGAGAGAGGGAGGGAGGGAGGGAGATCAGGATACAAAACATTACCACATTGAAAATACACTGGCAATGTTCAGTGTTGTTTCTCTCCCCCAGATCAAAGTCTTGGATCGCTTATTAAGGGAGTGAGATAGAACGAGAGAGAGAGAGAGAGTTGGAAAGAGAGAGAGAGAGAGAGAGAGAGAGAGAGAGGGAGAGTCAAAACACAATCTGTCCCAAATTCTGGAGGGAGGCACCCAAGGCAGAGGGTGCGGGAGATGGATTAGTTGGGGGGGGGGTGGAGGGGAGATAACGCACCCAGTCTCTCTCTCGGTCTCTCTTCCCTGGTCTATCCTGACCGGTGTAACACTGGTGTGCTGGAGATGGGGGCTCCATGTGTCAAACTTGAGGTCTATAAGGTGCAAATCTACGACAAGACAAGCCAGAGGTCAGAGGTGGAGGGAAGGAACAGGACAGACGACAGAGTCAGAGCGACAACTGAGAGACCGTCGGGTGTTAGTAATGGTTAGAATACAAAAACATACGAAAAAACACACGAAAGCCTCTACTGCACGTCAATGGTCAGAGGAGTGATATGCAAACTTATGCAGAGGTGAGTACATTCATGGACAATCTCAGTGTTCATTTGAAGCTAAAACGTTATCCTGACTTGTTTTTGTTTTTTCGTTTTTTTTCTCAAGTTAGGAAGCAACTTAGAGATTTTAGTACGAGCAAAAAATAGTCTTAGGTTTGATCGAGAGTTTGTTCGTATCCCTCTGAGGATGATTTGATGCCTAGACAACTTAACGACAAAATACTCATTCTGTTGTAACGAAACATTTTGTTCGGCTGCGGCCGGCGGACCGTGACTCAACTCGGCCGCAGCGGAAAACAACGAACATTTGAACATGTGTAAAACAATATCAAAATGCTCTACCCTTATCGGCATGCAAAGATTTGTCTCCGAAAATGAACGACACACACTGCCTAATTATTTTTTTTGTCACTTATTATTGTTTCTTCGTTTTTTTTTTTTTTGTCCACGCTTCACTTTGATATCATGCAATATAGACGTGCAAAAAAGATAACATCTATTTCCACAAAATACATTTTCATCGTAACTATAAAAGGCTGTATTTAAGAATGCTAGCTAGTCACATTTTTTTTAGCATTATAATGCTAACCTATCGCTATGGTGATTCGTCTAGCCCCAGAGTCATAGTGCTGTTGCTTTCTGGGAAGCGTAGTTCCCAGCGGACTGGCTAACACTTGGCTAACATGGCGGCTCCCTCGTCTCGTGGCAGGTAACAAAGAGGGCTTAAACAAACAGCTATACAGAGACGCTTTGTCCGTTAGTCTACCTATTTCTTAAAAACTGTCTGGGGACTATTCCCTTCCTATGGAAATTATAAATACGCTTCATTTGGCACTTTTCACATTTTTTTTTAAATATAAAAGTATGTTTCCTCTTATCTAATGTGGTTTAAATCAACGCATTTACAGTTTCACTCTGTAAAGACCTAGTTTGGCACAGGTTTTACTTGTTCAGGTTGTAATTATACTATTATTAACTTATCTTCAGCTTATAACAGAGCGTTTATTACACCGCCTCTTGAGACTAGCCTCTCCAGCTAAAGGACAGATTCGATATGTTTTAACCTTGTATTTTTAGTACATCACTTATTAAATAGCAGCATTTTCCACAAATTAAAAAATGTATTCGTGTAAACCTATTCAACACCTATAGGTAAATCCAAAAGCTCCTACGGCAGACAGAGGATAAAGGACAGGACAAGACAACATGCCACTACGTGTATTGCTTCCAGTACTCATCACATTTTATCTCGATCCCCTAACTTAGAGAGTTAAAAAGAAAATGGCCGCCCTATAAAACCCCCCCCCAAAAAACAACATCTTTCTAGGGTTTGATTGATGACATGAAAAACAAATCTGTCCCTTATTAATGAACTCTACTGGCACCTCTGCCATGCAGTTTTCCCACTGCAAAAGTACTGTGCTGCATCCACACTAAGATCAGATGAAACTGGATGGGAAACTGGATGGCAAACCATATGGTTATGGCACAGGATCGGCACCCTTTGGCTTCCCATTGGGTTACTGAGCAGGTTCTGTTTCAGTGTGGGTACGGCACAGTACATTTACACAGTGGGAAAAAAACACACACAACTGTCCCATGGTCTTTATAAGGTTTTTGCCACAGTAATATCAAACCTAAATCCAGTCAAATCCTTGTCAATGACAACAAAAAAAACAGCTGTATATCCCTTATTTTCCCTCACAATATGTGCATGTTTTATATTTGTGCAGCATGGTTTTCCAAATTAACATGATTCTCCTCAGTGAGTAGATATAATGCACCGTTCCAAACTAGAGTTTCTTGTGCACCCTGCCAGCCTGAACTATGACTTCTCATCCAGCTGAAACTAAACCCCCAGTGGTGAGTTCGGGGGCGTCTGGAAAACGAGCCTCAGCTGCTGGAGGAGGCAAAGAGAGGAGAGACTCAATCTGTGTTTGGTAGTAACTGTTGTCGTATTGGTTTGTCAGGGCAAGCAGCAGACATGCATTGATCGTAACACCAGACATAGTCACCCATGGAGCGATGTGGTAGGAGGAGAGGGGGTCTGGGTGAGAGGGGGGGGGGGGGTGTCAGGATGGGAGTGCACTGAAGGAGACGGGGGGGGGGGGGGGGGGTGAGGAGAGTGTGGATGGTGTTAGATGGGAGTAAAGAAGCCTCCTTACCAAGCGGTGGAGATAAACCCTCACTGGCGCTCCAACAGAGAGAGACACATTCGCAAACGAGATGCACAGTGGAGGATTTGGGGTCGGATTGGTTTCAGAAGAATTACACAGTCTGATTGTTTTTTTGTTTTTTTTTGTTGTTTTTGATCTGAGAGGAGTTCCCCTCCCCTCACCAGGCTGTTTAGGGTCGATAAAATCAAACGCACCCCCCTCCTCATTTTGGTATTTTACATTCCGTCACACTTCGACTCCTGTTGGACTAGTAAATAGCTGTCCAGGGATTTGCCCGTTGGATATGCATGATCAATTTCAACTGTTTATGAAAAAAACAAACAGCTGAGATAGAAAAGTGAAGTTGGGAGTAAGATTAACCGTCTTGTTACAGTCTCTTTAAACTGCTATTGGACACCTGACACTCCCCCAAAGTCCCGCCCTCTGATTAAAAAAAAACACTTTCCATGACAACATGTGAATTGATTCTACTAATTGATCTCAACCGGTGACCTCGATTGATTGATCCTCTTAAAATCGACCTAGTCTCTTTCTCCTCCTTCATTATCTAGATATGGACGTGCATTCCTGGTGAACTTCTTCATATGTGTTCTACATATATTTCATATATGTGTGTTTTTCCCTGCCATACGAAACCATCCGATCACGATGCCCTCTGCAGCACAAATCCCTGACCTCACAGGCCGAGAGACCCGCTCCCTCGCTTCACAGTGCATTAAGACAAAAAAAAAATTCAGTGTACTCCGATTGTAAAAAAAAAAACCAAAAAGAAAAACACGACACAAACTTAAACAAAAAAGAAAAACAAAACAACAACAGCATCTTCAGCAGCCTCCTGGGTCTACAGTGGGCAGTAAATCTGTTGCCATGGGAGACCTGCAGTTTGCCTGAGGCAGAAACGAGCTAAACTCCCTGGACGTTCGCTGTAGGTTTGGAAATATCTCATGTCTGCCCTTTACCTCGTCGGCAGTCGGACGGTGCTTGATAAGGGCGAGGATCAGGGAGGCTATTTATCTCCTTTATTGATATGCATGCTGCCTTAAAATAGCAAATCTACGAGCGCGACACGCAGAGGCGAGCGGCGCCGGGCGGACTCGGCAGCCTTCCCCCGTCATGCTTCAGTGTTTTCTATTATTCAATGTTTGCATTTCTCAGTAGTACGTTGCGTGTCCTCGTGGTGCTTAAGTGCTCCTGCTCTGTCTAGTCTACGGTTCGGGTTCATCTGAGGGTTCGGAAGACCACAGGCTGAGGAGCAGATTTCCCCCCCCAGGTTCGTCTGAGAACTGCAGACGGCTTCATCGTCTCGACCCGACTCAATTATTCAGTTCGGTTTCAATTTTACATTGTAGGCGAACTGTAATGGGGCGTTTCACTACAGATATAGGACATCGAGGATATTTTGGACCGAGGGCTGGGATAGCCGAGCATGAGAACTGGGCATTCATCATTAATACGGCCGCTCAGACACTGCGCTGCAGCCTGTGGTGCGAGTGGTATGTTCATTTCAGAGATATTTTGTTGCTAAACTAGAGCTCTCACTGCAGTCTGCATCATAGATATGGTGAATTCCCTTTTTTAGCACCAAATATGGCATCATAGTGTTTCGTTTCTGTGTGTGTGTGTGTGTGTGTGTGTTCCCTGTTCTGCTCTTTGACTGGATATATAAGGTGATCCTTCATCGTAACGATCTTAGTGCCTGGGGCGGCTTTCTGCTTTCTTACTGGACTTAAATAAGACATATATTACACTATGTGACATTACTATTCATCTTCAATCCACTTAAATTAAAAAAAGAGATTCAAATCAAAAATAGTCTCATTTACATTCATGTCAACCTGAATTCACAGATTAAAAAAAAAAAAGAAACAACTGAACTTTTTATGGGTGAACTCATATTAATAAATAATGACGATGGTGATGATTTCTATCGTAATAATCATGACAGTATCATTAATATAATCATCAGAGCAGACTGCAAAAAAAAAATGCCACAGATTCTGTGCGCTTGCCGCAGCATGCACAGTATCACTCTCGTCGTTTCTAGGTTTTTCGGACTACGTGAGGTCATCAACGTGCGCCTCGGCATTCTATCTCAAAACTAGAGCTGCGGGGGGCGGGGAGGGGGGGGGGAGGCGCTACGTGTCGTAACACCCCCCCGCCCCCCCGCACACACACACACACCCGCGCCGCTGCACTGCTTCTGGGATATACATCACAGGGAATACAGGGGGGGGGGGGGGGGAGGGGTGTGTGTGTGCGAATGAAGAAACACCCTGATCTGATTCTCTTCCCCCCGCCTCCCCCTCCCCCCTCCTCCCTCGCCTTGCCTCGCCCTTCCTCCACGAGGGAGGGGGAGGGGAGGGGGGGGTGAGGAGAAGGGGGGGGGGTAGGTTTGGCGAAAGGTGGCGGGAGAGGGGGGGGAGGATAAGATAAGAGGGGTGCGGGGGAGTCGGGGGTGTTTCTTCACTCTCACACCGAGTTGAAGTTTGTTCATTATTAAACCCTTGTAGGGAGGGGGAGGGGCGGCGAGGGGGGGGGGGCAAGTAGTGAGGGCTGGGGTTTTTTGGGGGTGGGAGTGGGGGTGGGGGGGGGGGGCAGGGGCCGAGGGCAAATCAAAACTAGAAGAGAAACAAAAACCCTACTGGCGGGCGACAGGGGGGGGTGTGGGGGGAGGGGGGGAGCGGGGGGTAGGGGTTGTTTCCGTAGGGGATTTTGGGGGTGGGGGGGGGGGGGGTGGGCGGTACCCCGTAAACGCCAACCCTTCCCCCCCTCCCCTCCTCCCCCCCCCCCCCCCCCCCCCCTCTCCGTCCTGTAGCCTCTCAGGCAGTCGGCCTGTCTACATGGCATTCAGCTCTGTCCACACAATACACAAACGAACAAACAGACAGCTTAATTTACTAAACAAAACAAACAAAATAAAACAATAAAACAAAACAATAAAAAATCCCGAAAGATCAAGACGTTAAGTAATAAAACCTTATTTACATTTTACACATTTTTTTTCTTGGTTTTTCAGCGTGACACTCGCTCCTCTCCCTCCTCGTCTTCTCAGCACATTTTTGCTTCGCGTCAAAAAATTTTTTTTTTTTTAATAGAGAATACTGAAAACACGCAGAAGAAAACGCGCGGACGATTCCTTCCGACATTCTTGCTCTCCTCTCCTTTTTTTTCCTTTCTCACTCTCTCACTTTTTTTTATATTCCTCCCCCAAGCCCCCACTCTTTTTTTCCTCTTTTCCTCCTCGTTTCTCATTGGCTGTCAGGTTTAGCCCACCTTCTGTGGGTTGGTGGCGCGTACCCCCTGCTCGTAGGTGATTCGCTGGCTGATCAGGTACTGTGCGGCCTGCGTGGCGGCCTGGGAACCCGTGATGGTCACCTTCCTGTTCCGGGTTCCGGGGATGAACTCGCCCTTCTTGGAGATCTGGATCCTGGCTCCGGTCAGCTCCTGGTACTCTACTAGCGTCTTCCCTCCTTTCCCCAGGATGGCTCCCACCAGGTTCTCCGGCACGGCGATCTCCACCACTTCCTTAGCGCCTTCTGCTAGCTTCTCCGTGGCCAGGAGAGATGACGCCACCAGCGGCGATGCGGCGCTCAGGTAGCCGTTGGTGGCCCCCGTAGCGGCGGCCAGGGATCCCAGGGAGAAGCCGCCGAGGCCGGCGGCGGGGTGAGCCGCGCTGGTGGACGCGTCGCTGGCGTAGGACGCTAACAAGTTGGCCGCGGCGGCCGCTGCGGGGTTGGCGTTCGCCGCTACGGCGGCTAGCACTCCGGAGGCTGCGGCGGGGTTGAGCCCCAGGCCCAGGGAGTTGGTGTTGTAGCCGTAGCTGGCCAGAGTGTTGAGGGCGGAGGTGATGGCCAGCAGGTCGTTGCCTGAGAAGCTGGACATGGTGGTGGGGAAGGCTCCCACCCCGGCCAGGCTGGCCTGGCCCAGCAGAGAGGAAGCCGTGGCCGCGGCGGCGGCGGCGGCGGCCGGCATGACCTCGGCGGAGTTGGCGTACGGGGAGCCGGTGGGGTTGGAGTTGGCGACGGGCCCCGAGATGTTGGAGTAGGAGATGTTGAGGCAGGAGGAGCTCTGCGGATCCTCCTGGATCTTCTGGACGATGATCTCCACGGCTTTGCGGTTCTGCTCCGGCTCTCCGCTGATGGTGACGACGCGCTCCTGCAGGTTGATGCCCTCGGGCTTCTGGGACAGCTGCACCCACGCCCCCGACTGCTCCATCACCGCCTTCACCGTGGCTCCGCCTTTACCGATGATCAGCCCTGCCGTGCTGTTAGGGACGATCAGCTTAGCCTGGGGGAGGGGCAACAGGGTGGGGGGGCGGGGTCAGAGGGAAATAGGAAGGGAGAGAAAGAAAAATGGAATTCATAAGTTATTGCTGTGAGGCTGATATTTTAATATCATATTCTTTAGTTGATACTCCGCTCAGTGTACAAAATATTAGGAGCACCTGCTCTCTTGAAATTGACTGAACGGGAATCCCAGTGAAAGCTCTGCCCCTTTATTGATTTCAACTATTAAATCCAGTGAAGTCATGAAGGGAAGGTGGCAGGTTAAAGAAAGGATCTTTGAGTCTTGAGACAACTGAGACATAAAGAGTTTACAAGTCAGTATCAGGAGGCTTTTCCTAATGTTTCGTACAGAGAGAGACAGAAAAGACAACAAAGGTCATGAGCCGATTTCACAGCTGCGATGTGATGATTAAACATACATGACAATAACTCATCTTGATTCAAACTACACAGTGCAAAGAGGGAAAAAATATAGAGACTGGTGATGAAAAACCTTTCTTTTGTGATGCAAAACAGGGTAAAACAAACATAAATCGTCCGACTCAAGAGCGCGCTTTAAAGATAAGGTCAGCGCTGGAAAGTTCTTTGTTTTTCAGAGGACAGGAGACAAAAAGAAACAAAGAAAAGACAGAGAGAGAAAGAGAGGGTTCCTGAGTCCAAGCCACTGTATTTTTGCCGTGTGTGTGTGTGTGTGTGTGTGTGTGTGTGTGTGTCAGCAGTGTAATGATGTCCTGGGAGAGAAAGAGCTGAGATAGAGATACAACAGTGAGGACTGAGGAGTGACAGCGCCTCCACCGCCTCGACGCATAACGTTAATGAGAGGGAGTTTTCACTGCTTTGGCACGTAACTAGTAGATAGAGAGAAAGAGTGAGAAATAGTGAGGTGGTGAGAGAAAAGAGAGAGAGAGGGAGAGAGAGAGAGGCAAATAGAGTGGGAGGGAAGGGAAGACGGAGAGAAACAGAAAGAGAGAGAGAGAAAGAGAGAGAGAGGAATTGTAAAGAGGCTACTTGTGTGAAAAAAATAACATTGACTCCCAGGGGTCAGCGTTGCCATGGAAACACAGCTCCAGCATTCAAAGGGTAGTGAAAGGGAGTGAGGAGCTAACACACATACACACACACACACACACACACACACACACTCTCCATATCCAAACACACAGCATAGTTGCAGTATTTCATATCACTTATCTGCATGTACAGGCAAACACGTATGTCATCCATAATATAGCCGATATTGGCCTTTTATTAAAATATTGGGTATTGGGAAATCAGTTTCATCGATCTCCGATATGACAGAATATGATGCAGTTTGATTGATTGCATATTCGTTGTAGTATTGATCAATATTGCACTGGTTGTCTATGGGAAGCCCTTAACCTGATTGCCCTTAATTGATTCTAACACAACATTTTTATAGGATGAATATCTTTTATTTTATTCTCATTCTCCTGGATTTCAGTGGAGAGTTTTAGTGTCCAGTGATTTTCAGAGGCTTTTCCACTCTACCAAGAATAACATTATGAGGAAATATTGAATAATTATAATTGTTTGAAAATTTTTGGCATGCAAATGGTCAAATTTACAGCATAATTATGGCCATGGTGAATGTTGAGCCCATTTTCCAGCATGCCGTCTCTCCCTTATGAAATCCCTGTGGTTTTTCTGTGATAACATGTAGCTGGAGGGATTTCATAGAACATTTTGTACATTTCACCTATATTTTCTAAATTTTGTACTGGATAAGAAACAAGCTTTTTATTATCATTAGGTCTGACTTGACTTATTCTAATCGATTTCATAGGAACTACTTTGAATGAGGCAGGTTGAGGCACTTTGTATTTTTTATCTTCTTTGTTCCAATGTTTACATTTTTGCTCATTATCATAGACACGCCCACTCTTGCCCCGTTCATCCAATAAGGGCTTTCTGAATGCTCACATTAATTCAAAAACATTCAAATGTAGTTGGATGGGAACTACTTTTTATTCACAAAATGAATTTTTTTAATGCCTTATTAGGCGAGGCTTAGCAAAAAAATTTTGTTGATGCACATATCTCCTCCCTGAGTTGAATGAAAGCGAATAGCATCCAGAGGTAGGGAAATAAGTCACATGATAACTGTTTTTTTGGATGATAACATGTAAATATCAACAGGATTTTTTCTATTTCTGTGTCTAGAAATAGCCTTTAAAGATATTGGCACAAAAATATCAGCAATAAGAAGACCCGGCGCTGTAGAAACCCAGCGACAGGTCTTCCTCAGCAGCCCTCTGTCTGGGTGAACCAGAAAGGGTGAGACAGGAGTGCACTGTTGCTCTGTTGACGTAGGCAAAGTGTGACGCATCACACTCTGCAGCAGCGCTGACCTCGATACGCCACCGAAGCATCACTTTATTGAATGGAAACATAAACTGGAGGAAGGTGTCAAAGCCGGAGACACTGTCAGCATTCGATAAGAGACTTGGTAACTGTAACTTGTTGAAAAAAAAAAATCTGTTTGCTCTCCAATGTGAACACAACAACAGAAATTGTTTTGTTTTGGTTTTTTTCTGTTATCTTTCACAAACAAGGAAGCCTGCAGGAGATGTATTGACTTTCGCTGCATATTAGCTGTCTAGCAAATAAAGCTTCTGAGAGAGGGAATTGGAGGTGGGTGTGTGTGTGTGTGTGTGTGTGTGTGTGGGTGTGTGTGGGTGTGTGTCCGAGGGCCGCTCTCTCTCATCTCAGCATTGATCCCACTCTCTCCAGAACAACTCTTGACAAAACTACTGTTGCTATCTGCTGTCTGTCTCAATGACGAATATTCATATTGAGAGGAGAAAGAGAGTGTGGGTTGAAGGGATTGGAGGAGGAGGGAGGGAACGAGGGAGGGAGGGAACGAGGGAGGGCTGAAGAGATGAAAAGACTTGGCCTTGAGAAAGAAAAGAGGATGATAAAGCCAGAGACAGAGAGAGAAAGAGAGAGGGGGGGAGAGAGAGATGATCGATTCACCATACAGGGAGAGGAGAGGTATAGAGATACAGTGCTTCTTCCTTTGTTTCTCTCCATGCCGAGAGAAATAAAGAAGGGAGAGAGAGAGAGAGAGAGGGGGAGAGAAATGCAGGAGGAGAGAGAGGAAAGGGAGAGAGAGGAAAAGACAAAGCCAGAGAGAGAGAGAGAGAGAGAGAGAGGATCAATCCACAGTACAATAAATGCGGAGGCCATTCCAGTTACCATCCCCATCTCTCTCTCTCTCTCTCTCTCTCTCTCTCTCTCTCTCTCTCTCTCTCTCTCTCTGTTTGCTGCAGTTATAAGCCTATCAACATCGGCGTGGCGGCAGGCTCGATGCCGCGGCTTGTTGCCATGCTGCATTCCACGGCTCGCTCTCTGCGCCGGAGCTTTCTGCTCGGCGGCAGATGAATTTACATAGAAATGGGAAATTAGCAAGAAGCAGGCAGGCGGGTGGGGGAGGGGGGGGTATGTGGGGGGGGGGGGGGGGGGGGGGGTTGTGGGCGATAATACGACCGACTTCAAACCCGCCGACAGTGTCGCGTATTCACTTCTCACCGCTTCGCCTCGAATATTACAGAATTAGCTTTCCCCTGTGAGTGTTTGTTTGTGAGGCTGGCGAAGCCGCGCCTCTCTATGGGATTAACAGGTGTGATATTCCTTTTTTTTCCCCTTTTGTTCATTCATCATTTTCTCTGAGAAGGAGTGGAACTTTGTAATCCGTTTCTATTGATTAGAGGTTTGTTATTGCGAGGCAGGAACACAGCGAGGGTAACTTCAACACCCGCCTTCGTGTCCCGCCGCCGTCAAAGTGCCGGAATACAATCTGTTGTCCCGCGTAGCTTAACGAGTCGAGCAAAGCACCGACACTGTCAGGTGAGAGGCTCCGGTCCCTGTGAGGCTTACAGGGATACAACACGTGTTTGGGAGATCGGCCCGCTGGTCAACTGACCTGTTAAGTGATGAAAACATAGACACTAAAAATTCCCTCTGTTGCTCCATGCTAACACTTTAGCTACACCATGTTGAGTGATAGCAGGCGACTAGCATTATCTCAAAAGTGAGAAAATGAGATTTTGTAGCAGCTAAATAGTAAATAATCTGAAATGATATAAGTCTGGCAGTTTTGCGTAGGAGATTGGTAAAATTTATACAAAATATGATATAAAAAATAATGTTCTCTTTGAACCAGCAGGAACTACTTTCCCTGTTTCCATAGGAAGTGAAGGTGGTGGGCGATGGGAGACTGTGTGCAGCTAAAAATCACTACGCAGCGGATGAATACGTGGTTTCTCACCTGAAATAGTTCCAGAAATAATCCTGGCTGCATCACCTATATTGAGTTAATAATATTTCCATAAACTAAAAACAACTTGAATTACTAAAAGGTCAGTCTTCTTACTTTGAATAATGCTAGTCGCCTACTATCACTCATCATGCTAAAGTGTTAGCATGTAGCACCAGAGGGAATGATCTACCGGGGACACATGGATGATTTTGGTGTCTATGTTCTCATCACTTCATCGTTCAAGTCACACTAGGGGATAAATGTTATAAAAATGAATGCACTCATAATGAAGAGTGTGGTTTGGGTAAAAGCCTCCACCAGATGGGAAATTTGTCTTAATTGGTGCATATTTTTGTATTGAGATTAAGCCTCACTGCAGCACAGCGCCTCCTGTTGGCAGCAGCACGTCAGCATTTTGAGGTCCGCAAACCATTTGACAACAAAATTATCTCTCCTTGGCATTTCTCATTAAAAATGCCTCAGATTTCATTCAGATGTATAATTTGGGAGACTGAAAACACTCCGGCGCTTTTGTTGTTCGAGTGACAACGTTTTGAAACTGGTTTGTTTTTCGGGGGGAACGCAGCTAAATACAAGGAGGGGAGGAGGGGAGAAGAGAGATAAGTGGAGATGAGGGATAAAAGAAATAAGAGACAGGCGGGGAAGGAGGGAGGGCGGGAGGGCGGGAGGGAGGGAGGGAGCAGAAAAGATTTTACCCATGAATCCTTTCATCTCCTGCACTCCGCACAGAAACACACACACACACACACACACACACACAGAGGCAGACGCAGTGTTGGTGTAGAAGTGGGAGGATAAACAGTGGCGTACGGCGATGTCTGATCCCTCCTGGCGCTAATGATCACATCTACCATCTTTATATCCGACTGATTCCTCGCTAATGAGGTTCGCCGCTCTCCTCCACTCCTCTGCCTGCTCTGATTTCTTTTCCACGCGTCTCTCTCTCGCTCTCCGTTTTTTCCCGTTTTCCTTTTCCCTCGTTCTCATTTTTGCAGACTTGTAGAGGTGTTAGTGCTTCCACAGTCATTTTAAACTCTTATTTCCCTCGTTTCTTTCTTTCCTCACTCGGTGCGTCATAGTGTTTTTCGTGCTGCACCGCTATTCTTCCAATTCATTTATATCTATTTTAAACCCCTCTCTTTCTTTCTGTCTCGCTTTCTATCTTCTTCCCTCATTTAATTCTCAATTTAATAAACCAAACCCCGTCTTACAAGGGCAAACACACACACACACACACATTCCCACACACACACTCCGTTCTCCATCTGAAGGGCACTTTAATGTGAAATCATCATCTTCATCCCGGCCCTATTTAGCTGACGCTGTTGGTTCGCCTCTAATGACCGACTCAGCCGGGCAGCCTCCTACCCACAATCCTCTGTTCCCAGCACCTTTCTGCAGCGCCGCTACAAAGAAGTAGATTACGTGACAGTTGGCAGCGTGGAGGCAATCGCTCCTTCAACTCCGGCTCTTTCATGTTTGGGTTTTTTTTTTTCTCTTCCGCTGCTCTGGTTTTAGGCTGCTTTTTGTGATTTTTTTCTCGTTTTTTTTTTCTGCCTTTTGTCGTCTCTGGAGTCCCCCTGTTTTTTTTCTCCTTGAGGAGCTTTATAAGTGTTGGGAGAAACTTTTCCAGAGGAGAGGAGGAGTTTGGCATCCACCCAGCTGCTGACTAGAACGTCCTGTTGCTACAGCTGCCGGTCTGAGGTCAAAGGTCAAAGCCGGTCTCCCGTTCATTAACATAAACAGACGACACTTTGAAGCAGCGGAGATGGGAAGTGTTGACTTCAGCAGAGACGAGGGCTTAGTCGAGATCAATGTCGACAACACGGTGCGGTCATTTGATCAGAATGTATGATCGCACACCAACTGTGGTGAAAACAGCAGGTCTATTTTAGGGCTCGACCGATATGGGTTTTGGAAGGCCAATACCAATATTTTTGCACTGAAGCTGCCGATATTTTGCGCCAATAATCAGTGTTTCCTCCAGGATGTTATACTTGTCAGGGTGGAAAAGCCTCTGAAACAGCATTCAGAGCATCATGGGACACTAAAACTCTCCACTGAAACCCAGACTGATGAAATTATTTTAGTGTCAGCAGCTCTTCAAAGCAGAGTGACCCACCACAACTGATTCAATGGAAGGTAAACTCTGGGATACGTTACTGCCTTTCAATGAAGAATAAAATAAAAAACTAAAATGTGCAATACAAATCATGTCAGTCATTTCATGTCTCAGGTTTTCCAAACTGTTTTTCTATAGCTGTGGTGACGGAGGAACCTCCATCATGTCACAGGTGGATGACACTGACCAGCCGATATCTGATAATTAATATTTTGGGCACATTTTGGCCCAAAATATCATATAGCAAACCAATTTCAGTCTAACCCTGGCCTATTTGCTACTATTTTTTGCTGTTTGTTTTATCCTGATTTGAGTAAGAGATGAGCAGGACCATTCACACACATTATTATAGATTTTCATCTACTTTCCTGATCCTACTTTCCTCTAAATTCCTGGCACTCACGTTTTTCCAAATACTGTTTGACTCAGGTATGGTGACAAAAACACTGCTGAGGATAATTACTAAAAATCTACGATGCTTCAAGCCCATTTATTAGAATGAATGTAGATGGGCAACGCTCCCAGCTGCAGGCGACAAAGTCAGTTACAGGTTCAAAAATCCATTCAAATGTTGCTGTTAAATCAGCAATTCTGAAGCAACAGATCAGGCACGGTTGCCCATCAGAGTTGCCCCAAAAGTTGCCCTGTGTATGAAGGCCTTTAATCAGAAATAGAGTACAGAGAGAGAGAGAGGGAGAGGATGAGGAGGGAGAGAGAAAGAGAAAGAGAGAGAGAGAGGGCAATTTTTTTTTTGCTTTGCCTCATCAACCAAAGCATGTCAGTCATTTTGTATATCTGTGAATGTGTGTTTATATGCATGAGTCTGCTTATTGGTGTGTGTGTGTGTGTGTGTGTGTGTGAAGGAGTTGCAGAAACAAGGAGTAGTGATAACAAGCGAAGGGCGTGCTGAGGTCACTGAAGCAGAGAACAATGTCTCTCATTTAACAAACAGGCAAACAAGCAAACTGTGAACTGTGACAACACACACACACACACACGCACACACACACACACACACACACACACAGCAGCGTGTTGTAGTAGTTTGTCGGGGTTTAACCTCGACATGAGGATGTATGAACACACAGCTGCTCATCATGACTTCACTCCACTGCCTCTCTTCATCTGGCTTCTCTTCTCTCTCCTCTGCTCAGCCGGGTTTCCATTCAAGTATTTTTATGTGTATTATGATATATTGAATCAGAAAAGCCACCAAAATTCAATACAATTTTCTCACCAAAAAGTTTTTACACTTGCTTGAAGTGGAAAACGGTTTTGTCGATTAAGAAATGATGCAATAAATAGCGATGGAAGCTTTGTTCGTTCGTCATTCGTTGAATAATTAATTAATGATGTCAGCTTGGCATGATCGAGCTGATAAATGGATCGATTTCACTGCAAAACTGTCTCAAAAGTGTCTTTAAACATCTTGAAATGACGTCTGTAAAATATGTCGTACCTGCTGTCTCCCCCATGTGTAAGTCTCTGTTGTGGTTTAATGACCATTAGTTGGTTTATTAGAATATTAACATTGTTTTTGTCTTCAGATGGAAGCATGAAATCTGGCTGACGCCAATCAATTCATATACTCTCCATTTTTCTTTCTCATTTTTTTTCTGATGTTCAGGAAACCGATTTGTTCGCTTCCACCCGGCTGATGGAAACCAATTCATATTTTTTTATTTTTTGCGATATTTTAAAAGTCTGGTTAAAACCTGCGGGACAGCTGGATGGAAACAGCT
The DNA here is from genome assembly GCF_048128805.1 of Centroberyx gerrardi. Classification (NCBI taxonomy): domain Eukaryota; kingdom Metazoa; phylum Chordata; class Actinopteri; order Beryciformes; family Berycidae; genus Centroberyx; species Centroberyx gerrardi. The sequence continues at coordinate 30,042,810 of NC_136002.1, forward strand.
AACAACAGGTTGGAACAAAGAAGGAAAACACAGAGAATGAAACAAAAGTCCAAGGCACTCTTCTTTGAACAACTTTAAAAAGCCTTTATTTTATATCTAATGACACTTAAAACACTTAAAACACGCCATCGTGTTTCATCAGGCAGCTTCAAACAGTCCATGTTCAAACTGAGAGAGTGCCTTGGACTTTTGTTTCACTCTCTCTTTCTTCCCTCCTCTCTCTCTTTCGTCCTCTCCTCTCTCTCCTCTAATTTCTCTCTCACTTCTCCTTCATCCCTCTATCTTTCCACCCCCCACTCTACTCTTCTTCTTCTTTCTCTCACTATGTCACAGCTATCATGGGACCGGGGGGACGGGGGCGGGGCTTAGTAACGAGTCGCCGTCTCGTCCAAACGTTCCATCCAGGCCACGAGGCCGTCAGTGTTGTCTTTGGACGCCGGCGCTGACGCACACACACACACACACACGCACACACACACACACACACACACACACACACACACACGTGGACGCGAATGTCAAAGATATACAGCATATACAGACAGACACCCACAGATACACATACTCATGTGTACACACATATAGATAATATAGAAACACATATAGACAGATACACACACAGATAGACACACCCACGCACACATACACAAAGACACACACGTGTACAAATACACAAGACACACACACACAAAGACAAACACACAAATAAACACACGTACACACAGGTAAACACAGATACATGTGTGCACAAACACAGAGACAAACAGATAGACGCGTACGCTGAGATGCATGTACGTGCACGGCTACATGGACACACACACACACACACACACACACACACACAGCCACGCAAGGACAGGGGACAACTGTTGAGGGTGTTGGAGTCTGAACTTTGAAGACTTAAGCGGGGGACTTTAGCTTAATCTGCCCTGTCCTGATCCACAGGCTTAGTCGCCCCTCTCTCTCTCTCTCCCTCTCTGTCTCTCTGTCTCTATGTCTCTCTCCCTCTCTGCCTCTCATCACCCCTGCTCTCCATCCACCTCGATCTGCCTCTCCCATCTCTCTTTTTCCATCTCTCCCTCTGTCTTTCTGCATTCGTTCCCTGGCCGGTCCCGGAACACAGAAACCCCCTGCAGGTTATAAATAACAGCAGGACAGTACAGCCAGGGTGGAATGGGACACAGCGGGGGGGACACAGTGTTGGATCAGTATGGACATATTATATATGCACACACACTTGGATATATGAATAAACACACACACACACACCGATATAGGTAAAGAGCAGCTCTGTATCTGCACTGGTAATGTAGGTAATACCAAGATTTTCCTCTGCTGAGGATGTTAAACTGGTCACATACATGTAGACACACACACACACACACACACGCAAACATGAAATTATATGATCAATATACAGATATATATTATAAGTCAGTGTACAGATAGAATTAAAGGGTTTAATTCCAAAACGCTGTACATCCATTTTGGAAGAATAAAAACAAAACAACCAATAACAAAAATAAAAGATCTGTTCTTCATGGCTCAATATTAAATTAAAAAAATACAACTGATTAAGTCATAAAAAACTGTTTTTATTTTGTAAGTAACATCTTAAGATTACTAATAACTTCATTAATAAACAAGCGTCAGTTGCCTCTTCTGAAACTGAAGATGCTGATAGCCAATGTTTTGTGCTGGATATTAAAAATCCTTAAATTTGACAATTTGTTGTGCAAAGAAAAAAAAGAATTGTTAGTAGTTAGTGTTTCATCAGAATGTTCTTGCTGTCAGGGTGGAAAAAGCCTCATGGGAAACTAAAACTCTCCACTGAAACCCAGACTAATTAAATCTTGTGTTAGCAGCTCTTTAAGGGAAACATAACTTCCTTTAAATGGAGGATTAATTAAAACTGTAATTGAACAATTAAATGAATAAATAAAATGTACAAAGAAAAAAAAAAATGTCCAGACTGTTTTCCTGTATGTGTGGTCAGGAGGAATCTGTGAACGACCAGTGGACGACACTGACTGACTGATATCTGATATTTAATAAAAGGCCAACATCGGCCCGTTGTATCGGTCTCACCCGGCTGGACTCTACATGCAGACGGACCAGATGCTCTCACTGTGGATCGTGAATCAACATGACATGCAGCAGGCCTCATGTGACTTGAGTTGTGCTCTTTAAAGGGATGAGGTATCATGACAGGAGAGTCTTATCTTTAAAGGGATAAGTTTTTGTGCGGGAGGAGAATTATGGCCGCTTGTCTTCCTGGCTCCGCCCCCTCTGCCTGTCAGGCTAATCCTCAACACTGACTCTCTCTCTCTCTCTCTCTCTCTCTCTCTCTCTCTCTCTGTTTTGTTTTCCTTACAGATGAAAGGCTGCATGATGGATGCTTTGGATTTCGTTGATGCACATTCTTTTGCTTTGTGCATTACTCAGTGACTAAAATAGAAAACCTAAATCCCAAATACAGTATTCAAGTCTTTCTCACTGTTACACAGTCTATTCTGTAGTCTCTCTCTCTCTCTCTCTCTCTCTCTCTCACACACACACACACACACACACACACAGATGGACCACCAACCACGCTACACAGCATTCACTTCTTTTACATCTCTCTTCTCCACACTGTAGTATTTTCTCTCTCTCTCTCTCTCTCTCTCTGTGCATGTGTGTGTGTGTGTGTGTGTGTGTGTGTGTGTGTGTGTGTGTGAGATCTGGCGGGGGTCCTGTAGTCTTCAAGGTGCAGATATCTAGCTGACCTGTGAGACCCTCCATCTCCACAGTGCTGATGACACCAGAAATAGACGTGCTGCCTGGTGTGTGTGTGTGTGTGTGTGTGTGTGTGTGTGTGTGTGTGAGAGAGAGAGACCGATAGGACTTGCTTCATCCCATATATTAACTTGATGTGACGCTGTGGACCAATGGAGAGAGATAGATAGAAAGAAAGAAAGAGACAGAGACTCATATATGTAGAGAGAGAGAAAGCAAGAGAGAGACTCAGACAGAGAGAGAGAGAGAGAGAGAGAGAGAGAGAGAGAGGAATGATAAGTTGAATTAAAACGGCCCTCAGAAGCATCAGCAGTGCGACCAATCATCTGTGACGATACACTTTTAATCTTCTCACCAGTGGAGCTTCAGTCTGCAGTTTTGTTGAAGCTAGTTCAGACCTGAGGAAGTAAAACTAAAAAGTCGCTCAAACTACTGTGTAAAACATGATCATATCTGCAAGAACATATAATATAATACAAGGCAAAAAAAAAAAAAATACCACTGATTAGGTAGAGAGTCAGCTTATAAAAACTAAAATAAAAATCTATTCAGTTCAATTCAATCAAATCAGTAGTTAAACTCACCTGCAGCTGATAATGTGAACATGCTGACGTTGTAAAATGTAATAAAATGTCTCTAAATGGGTCAAAAAAGCAGTAAAACCTGTTAATGTAATGAACTGACAGATAATGTAATATCCTCAATCCCTCCTCTCACTGCTTCCTCCCTCCTTTCTCTCCTTCCTCCCCATCCCTCCTTCCTTCCCTCTCTCCTTTCCCACTCTTCCTTTCTCTCCTTCCTCTCCTCCATCCCTCCCCTCTCTCCTTCTTCCCTTCCTTTCCATCTCTATTTCCTCCTCCCTTCCAGTTCACCCTCTTCTACCTCTCTCCTCCTTCACTCCCCTCTTCCTCCTCCCTCCCTCCTCCTCTCCTTCCCTCCACCTCTTTTCTCCTCTCCTTCCCTCCTCTCCTCTTCTCTCCCGTTCCTCTCCTCACTCCTCCTCTCCTCCCTCCTTGCTCTCCTCTCTCCTCCTCTCCTCCCCTCATCTCCTCCTCTCCTCTCCTCACTCCTCCTCTCCTCTCTCCTCACTCCTCCTCTCCTCACCCCTCCTCTCCTCCCTCCTTCCTCTCCTCCCTCCTCCTCTCCTCAGTTCAGATCAATAGAGGTTTTGCAGTGATCTTTCTCTCCAGTAGCCCAGAAGCAGGAAGGTCAGAAACACCATAAAACATCCCTCTGCCCCGCCACCACTCCCCTGGGACAGGAAACACTGTGTGTGTGTGTGTGTGTGTGTGTGTCCATGAGCAAGCATGTCAGAAAGAGTGAAGAGAAAGTGTATGTTTCAATGTGTGTGTGTTTGTGTGTGTTTAGGACTTTCATTTCAGTCTTCAAAACTTTTCTTCACATATACAGTACAATAAAGCAGAAAGAAAGAAAGAAAGATTTAAAAAAGTCATTAAAAAGACATAACATCCAAACTGGATTTCTACTGTGTGTGTGTGTGTGTGTGTGTGTGTGCGTGTGTGTGTGTAAAACAATGCAGTAAAATATAAATAACGGCCAAGATAATCTACTGCACACACTCAATCGCCAATGCTTTCAATATATAAGGAAAGAGAGAGAGAGGAGAGAGGGAGAGAGAGACAGAGAGAGAGACAGAGAGACAGAGAGAGAGAGACAGAGAGAGAGAGAGAGAGGAAGAGAGAGATTTTCTGTTAAGTCGGCACTTTAAAGAGATAAGCACAGACTGTGGCTTAAAGGACTGAGAGTAAAAAAAAAAGACAAAAGTAAAGTAACAAAAAGAAAAGAATCTTTAAGAGTGTAAATCCCTGATCCCCAGTCTAACCTCTGCAATAGAACAGAATAGAATAGAATAGAACAGAATAGAATAGAATAGAATAGAACAGAATAGAATAGAACAGAACAGAATAGAATAGAATAGAATAGAATAGAATAGTTAATCAGATAAATTACAGGTTGCACAGATCAGACCAGTCTGGGTAAACACTGGCTGTCAGGGTCCAGCAGTGAAGGAGGAATCACTGTTTACACTCAATATATGCACTGTGTACCACAAACAACAACAACAACAACAACAACAACGATAATAATGAATGGACAACATGAATGATGCTGTCAATGCCAATGTCTGCTGTTTTTTGTTTTTTTTTATATTCGTATCACTGTTGTCATCTGAAAACCTGCAATTTTGGTGATTTTTATATTGGATGAGAAAATTCTACAAACTTTAATCTTATGAAACTCAAACTCCATAAAACTCAAAAACACACGGGGAGATACAAGGTTTTCACCTGACAGCGATGATATGTTGGGTCCTTTTCTGCTCTTTTATGCATCTTATGTGATGGGTTAGGGTTAGGGGATGAAGATCCATTCATTCATTCATTCATTCACCAACAACAACAACAACAACAACAACAACAACAACAACATAGCACTTAGCTAGAGCGTTGAATTTGTCTGAGACTGAAATCTAACTTGCCAGGTTAGCTAAGAATGTAAACCTCCCACTTGTTTTACATCTGACACAAAGTGAACCAGACTCTGCGTTTCCCTGACATTTTCCGAGAGCTTCCTGTGCTGAGAGGCAATAACAGGAAGTAGGAAGCAGGTGTTGTTGCCAGGGGTGAAAGGTCACAGGAAACGGCCTCTCTCCTGCAGGAAGTGGCTGGAGGGAGCGGCCAGGAAAAACAGCCCGACCCGAGCCAGCGTGTGTACATGTATGTTGGTGAGAGCGTGTGTGTGTGTGTGTGTGTGTGTGTGTGTGGCCACCATCCAGCACTGCTGTCATTACAGCTGAACACCTCAAAGTGCTGCTGCAGTGTTCGGTGTGTAAAGAGTCCAGTCCAGACCGGGCCAGGCCAGAAATAGTCCAACAACAAGACCACAACACTCGCTAGAATAACAGCAAAACCACAAGCCGCTCACAGCTGATCTCACTGGATACTGATCTCAGGCTCTGGAGTTCATTTCCAAAACGTCATATTACAACAATAACTCCCTCGAGGGCGTCCTGTCCTGTCAGTATGAGGGTGATGGTGACGCAACAGGTAGGCGACGCCAAAATGATGTCACCAAATTACCCAGAAGCACAGTAAAGAACGTCCTCAAGGAAGTTACGACTTCTAAACTACCAATGTGTTCTGTTTGAGAAGTTTTCTTCAAAGTGATATATTTATGCAGGTCATGAACTAGTTCCCTGGATACCTTTAGAGTTGTCATAGCAACCAGTAAAGCATGGTTAACGGTGCATTGTGGGAATTATGAGCATGGTTGGAATGTGTTACCTAGCTGACACTACCAATTATGTAAATCCAGTTCCTCATTCGGTATCATTAAAATATAATAATAATCCAGTCTGTAAAAAGTTATATTTTTTTCAACAGAGGAGTTTCGTTTAAAGAGCTATTTCTTTTCATTTTGTGTGCGTATCAATCGTTTTGTAAAAGTAGGTGCCGCTTTTTCCAAACGGTTGGATATCTCATTTGGACCAAAACTCTCAGTTATATCATTAGAAAGTGCTGCAGTTTAGATGCGGCTGTATAATTACATTTTACAAGAGCGTACTTAGGGAAAACAAAAGCAAACAGTCAACAATAAAAGTAATAAAACCCCTCAGTAAATTTCTCCTCATCCGTGTGCAGTTTAAAATCTCTTTAGGGGCAATGAAACAATTAACGCAGCTCATAAATCATCCCGCCGGGCCGCCCGTCGCCCCGTCACGCGGCCTGGAGGTGCGGCGTGTCGTCGCTCCGCTCCTCCGGCTCCGCTCGGCTCGTCCTGCAGCAGCTGCTTCTTCCAGCGAGCCGCGCCGTCACTCTGCAGCTGTCGGCTAACAAGAGTTCAGATCTCCTTCCAGCTTCCAGTCACACACTCAGCCGCTCAGCCTCTCCATTTGGCTCTGTTTGTCCCCTCTCTCCCTCTGTCTCTCCCTCTCTCTCTCTTTGCCCCTGCCTCTCTCGCCCAGTTCCCAGGGGTTAACCAGTAATGCCAACACCACATGCTGCAACAGCCGCGCTCTTGACAACAAGAAGAAGAAGAAATGATATCCACAACCCGAAATAGTAGACATCACCGGCTGCACCGCGCTGGACGCCAATTCATCTTTCAGAAGCATGTGCATGTGTGTGAGTGTGTGTGTGTGTGTGTGTGTGCGCGAGCGCGTGTGTGTTTTCATATGAAGTCCATTCATCAGATCAAAGTGACTTTATGTTGTTTTGGTCACAACAGTGTTTCCACAATGACAACCATGCTTTTAAAACTCTGTGGAGGATAGCAAGACCGCTCAGCTTACTAATAGCCCAGTGAGCGTGTGTGTGTGTGTGTCTGCATGTGTGTGTATGCGTGTGTGTGTGTGCGCGCACGCACGCGTGTGTGTATGTGGATACTGTGGAGGTTAGAGGATGGTTAACCAAACAGCTCAACTTACTAATAGCCCAGGGAGCTACAGGTAATTACACCGGTTGTGTGTGTGTGTGTGTGTGTGTGTGTGTGTGTGTGTGTGTGGCTGTAACTGTGTGTGTTTAAGTATTCATCTCTGTCGGAGTACTAGCATTAGAATACTTATTACTTATACTTATTACTTTTTGTGGTAACTAGAAACTTAACAATTTAGTCTTTCAATTCTTGTAGTCTGTTAGTAGTTACTTTTTAAAATCTTTCATTTTGTTTCATTCTTGTTAGAAATTATTATTATTATTTTTTTTTTTTAAGTGACAATCCTGCAACATCCCATCTGGTGCAGACAACATGCTGCAAATTGAAAAAAACACAATCCATCCAATATCCTGATATAAATGAAATTAGCTTACTGTTTTAAAAACAGAGCAAACTTTCCCCAACACTGGTCTGGGGGTATCTGTCTGTGTGTGTGTGTGTGTGTGTGTGTGTGTGTGTGCATGTATGTGTGTCTATATCTGAGTGTGTGTGTGTGTGTGTGTGTGTGTGCGTGTGTGTGTGTCGTCAAGCGCTGCACAAACCCATTTAGTCTCCTCTCTGACGTGTTATAAATAGCCTAAAGAGCAACAGGGGGATTCACCCTCTATTATAAGTGGCTAAATATCAGCAGCTATTAGTCCGCTCGTCTCCCCGCAGCTCTGCGCTCTTCCAAAACAACATTACTCAACTGTCAGTCAGACTCAAGTTCATCTGCCCAGATATAAACCCGGCACACAAAGCATCAGGAACACCAAGGCCCGACCACACATACGACCCGCTGCTCATTTCACATATTAAATCCACTTCAGCCGTAAAGGTGAAAACAATATGAGGAAGGTGGTCATCATATTTTGTTCGCTTTATAGTGTATTTGTGTACAGAAAAGTTTTTCCAATATAAGTGTGTCTATACACGACCAGTCAAAAGTTTGGACCCACCTGACTGAATGTTTTGTGTTTTTCATTCTCTTGAAGCCAATTTGATCTAAAGGCTTCTGCTTAAATGCTTGAAATTTGTTTCTTAGACAAAATATAAATAGTGAAGTTGATCCTATGTATGAATTTCTTTCCAAAGCCTTTTTGCCTTTCCATCAAGGCAAAGGGCGGCTACTTTAAAGAATCTAAAATATAAGATAGTTTTGATTTGTTTGACACTTTTTTGGTCACTGCATGATTCCATTTGTGTTATTTCATAGTTTTGATGTCTTTACTATTATTCTAACATGTGAAAAATAGTAAAAATAAAGAACAATGTGGTGTGTTCATACTTTCGACTGGTACTGCATGTACTCAAAATACTGTATGTAATTCTGTACTGTAAAACAGAATGGTTAAATGTAAAGCTACTGAATATTGGCAAAAAATATCGTCTATCAGCAGCTTCACCTTCACTACTAAAATATCAGTATTTGCATCAGCCTTCAAAAACCCAAATCAGTCGAACCCGCATGGACAGTGTTAGTGGGTAAGTTAGAGAGTGTGTTTGTGTGTGTGTGTGTGTGTGTGTGTGTGTGCACCCAGTATTGATTAATTATGCATAAAACTCTGCTCATAACTGCACCTCAGAATTGTGCACTCTGCAAAAACCTCTGTCTCTGAGGAGTGTGTGTGTGTGTGTGTGTGTGTGTGTGTGTGTGTGTGTGTGTGAGTCTGATAACTATAATTATTCATAACTATAAAGGCGTAGCACCCCTTTCCCTCCCCTTCCCCCAAATTCTGCTCATGACAGAGGATGAGAAATTGCAGCAGGGGAAACATACGCAACACTCGTGCAACACCAGAGCTGGGGATGGAAAAAAAAAACAGCAAACTATTAGGGACATTTTTTTTTTTTAATTATTTCAGTAATTAATTGGGAGGCGAACATCACTGTTTCAGTTTTTTCATAAAGATTACTTTTTTTTTTATATTTATTTATGCTTTCCTTAACATTTTTTCATACCTAGCTTAAGTCTTTGGTGTAGTTTTAGTTAATTAGTATCACCATATTATCCAAGTAAATAAGCTCTCCTCCCGTCCCGTAAACGAAAGGTCACAGGTTTGATCCCCTGTCCGGTCAAAGTGTCTCTTAGCAAGGCACTGAACCGACCTGCTCACTCACAGAAAATCACACTTCAGTATCAATATTTGGCTCTATCAATTTGACAAACGGCTCAAATATTTAGAAATAATATTCTCATAAGAAGATTTAAAAAAAAAAAAAGAAATAAATTAAAGATAAAAAACAGAGTGCTATGATGCTAAAATTCTGCTAACACAGTGCTGAGACACACACACACACACACACACACGTGCGCACAGAGAGAGAGAAAGTACTGTATATACAGCGTGGAGAAGAGAGACGTAGAAGAAGTGAAGGATAAAATCTGATCTTCTAAACAATACACAACTAAACGTGGTGTATGTGCCTGTGTATGTGTGTGTGTGTGTGTGTGTGTGTGTGTGTGTGTGTGTGTGTGTGTGTGTGTGTCTGGTGGGCCTGAGGAGTCAATAGATGGAAACAATGCCAGACCTGGCTAATCAATAGAGAGCAATCATGAAGAGAGAATGATGATAATCACTTAAACAGATTGGGATCATAATCAATGGGCGGACTAATTGAACTCTATTACACAGCTGGTGTTGCCGGGCTCTACTGTACAAACAGCAGCAGGATGAGCTGCATGTGGACTGCTGAGATTAAAAAACAAAAACGTCATTTTAGTGAAGGCTTTTATGAAAAGTGCCTTACAGTGCCATGCGTGTGTGTGTGTGTGTGTGTGTGTGTGTGTGTGTGTGTGAGGGGGCTGTAGATCTCTCTCCTTATGTTCGTTCATTTCTTTGTTTGTTTCTTTGTTCACGATATTGTGATTTATTACACAGCTTTGTTGAATGCTCTATTTTGATTGGCTGATGAAGGCGTTCTGAGGTCTCTCATTTCTGAATTACAGATCGCTGTTTCACATCTCATCATGTCACTCAACAAGTCAACAAGTCCACTCCATGCTGTTGATTCCTTTTTCTTCTTTTGTTTTCTGTAACAATTATTTATTGAATTGTTATAAAGAAGAGCAGCATAATGGAGCGTGTCATACATTGAGAGTCAGTGGAACTGGAAAACATGGTGAATGTTTGAAAATAATAAATGAATACAGTGAGAAAGCGCATTTTGTTGATTTCCAATAAAATGAAGTGGCGCCACCTTGTGGCAGGAAGACGCTGCTGCTTGGTTCCTGCAGACAGTCGGCTAATCAGGTCAGAAACATCTTTTATTAATTTATTCAGAGAGAACCAAACTTTAGACTGCTGGTTAGAGGCTGGACAGTGGATTGGTTCAGGTTTCTATGGTTACAGCACTGCTACAGTGTAGCCATGGATGCTAGCTAGAGACGTTTCTATGGTTACAGCACTGCTACAGTGTAGCCATGGATGCTAGCTAGAGACGTTTCTATGTTTGCAGCACTGCTACAGTAGCCATGGATGCTAGCTGGAGACGTTTCTATGGTTACAGCACTGCTACAGTAGCCATGGATGCTAGCTGGAGACGTTTCTATGGTTACAGCACTGCTACAGTAGCCATGGATGCTAGCTGGAGACGTTTCTATGGTTACAGCACTGCTACAGTAGCCATGGATGCTAGCTGCAGATCCTGCTTAAGTATTTTTCGGTGGTAGCTTGTGAATTGCCTTAGTCTGTAATAAAATCATTTTAAATCAGTGTTTCATGTCAAGTGATTCATGTCTTTGGGGAACAGCTGTGTAATAAGTGGGATCATGTGCAAGGAACTTAATGTCAAGGTCTTGACTCACTCTGTTGGGGCTTATTTTGCTGTAATGACTGTCTAGCTGTACATTTTCCTTTATATAACAGCATAGATTTAGACTAAACTTTGGGGGAATGATGCATCTCACCACTGTGTTTTATTTAAAAAACAAAAAATTAAATGAATTATCCCTACAATCACCTTGAATTCAGACGTGGTTGATTTGTACGTAAAGTTGGTGCTGCTCCCCATCATCTCACTCTATTGTGCATTTTGTTGTGCTACAAAGTTATTTCAAAATGCATTTATTAGGGATTTGTTGACTGAGATCTATGTAAAATACTATACTTTGGAAAAAAAAGTATGACACTCAAATGATTTGAGTACGTGGAAATCTAGAATTACTCCAAAACAACAAAATCAACAACTGTCTGTGTGTCTAAAGAATGACTTCATCTTCAAACCCTGTACTTAATAATCTGGTCCAAATAGAGCGAGGGAGAGAGAGAGAGGGAGAGAGAGAGAGAGAGAAAGAGAGAGAGAGAATAGAGAGAGAGTAAAGTGAGTGAATACCATAGGAAAGCAGCGGGATGGAAAGCTGCAATTATATGGGAGTTCCATGTCCTTCAGTCAGACCACTGCCACTTCTCACACATCATTGGTGTGTGTGTGTGTGTGTGTGTGTGTGTGTGTGTGTGTGTGTGTGTGTGTGTGTGTGTGTGTGTATGCGTGTGTATTCCCTGGATCAGGACACTCGGTCACACTTCCTCCCTCGGCAGGAGACTGTTTCCTGTTGGTGTGGATGTTTAGGTTGCTGGCATGGTGTGTGTGTCGATGTGTCACTGTGTGTGTGTGTGTGTGTGTGTGTGTGTGTGTGTGTGTGTGTGTGTGTGCGCGCGTGTGGTGGCCCATGGTTCATGTCACATGTGGAGTGTATCTCTTCACACCTCACACACTGCATCCTGTCTGAATGAATCTTATCTCTCTCTCTCTCTCTTTTCCTTCCTCTCTCTTTCTTTCTCCCTCCCCTTTCTGCCTCTTTCTTACTATTTCTCTCTTTCTCCCTCACTCTATTTATCTTTTTCATTCTCTCTCTTAGTCGCTCTCTTTCCATCTCCCTCTTTCTCTCCTTTCTTCTCTCCCTGCCCCCCCTCCTTTTCTCTCTGCCCCCCCCTCTCTCTCTTTCTTTTCTCTGTCTTTCTCCCTCACTCTCTCTCTATTCTCTCTCCCATTTTCTCCCCCTCTCTCGGTCCCTTGCGCCTCTTTTCTGTTTTTTCCTCATTCTCTGCTTCTTTCTGCCTCCAATTTCTCATATTTTCTCTCTCCTTTTTATCTTCTCTCTCTCTCTCTCTCTCTCTCTCTCTCTCCCTCTCTCTCTCCCTCAGTTTCTTGCCTCATCCAGCTTCACTCGAACAGAAAATCACAACTTCAGCTCAGCCACAGAAACACACACAGTTTGCTATTCCAGCTCTCTCTTCCAAAGACAAACACTTCCCTCCCCCTTTTCCTCACACTCCCCTTTGCCTGAGACAGAGCTGGCAGCGCGTGCACACAGACACACACACACACACACACACACATACACACACACACACACACACTCATATACACGCACACAATTGTATTGTGGCTATAAACAAACTTGCGAGTAACCAGGATTAGCCTCAGCTACTTTGGGATTTCCTAGATTAGAATAGAATACAATAGTATTTCTACTTTGCACACCATCCTAATGCTGTAAACCATACTTTTTTCATACTTCATACATTTCTTTTTCTTGTTCTAGTGTTGAATTGTCAGTTACCACCTATGTTTATAAAACCCCTCCATGTCCTTTGTTCTTATTTATATTCTGTTTTCTCTACTGTATTCAATTTCCCCACACATGTACATGTAGCCTTTATAAACAGCAATATATCATTATCATCATTATCTCTATCTCACACCAGTGGTATTGTTAGTACTAGTGTTTCTCAAAATTACAGTAAGACCATATTTCCCATAAACCCTGTTGCTTCCTGACACAAAGAACATGTTGCTACTTGTCTCCGCCTGCCTGCTTGTTTTCTCTCACACTTTCCTGAAGAGGATCAAACATGTCGGAAGTGATTTTTTCCATCCTCCTTTCCCTCCTTCCACCATCTGCTGCCTGAAACTCTTTCAGCTTTAGCTCCGTTTGCTCTGGAAGAACAGAACCTCTTCCTGTTTTGTGCCGTAAAGCGATCCAGCAGATTTCCCTCCAGATCCACCAGGTGAAGGAGAAACAATGGAGGATGAGAGTAGAGGCTGGTAGAGGCTGACACTGATGGACTGGTTTGTTTACGGTAATTATACTAATGGCTCAAAATTAATATGGTGATGATTTATTGACGGTGATAGATAGATAGATAGATAGATAGATAGATAGATAGATAGATAGATGACTGACCTGTTTGATGCGGTCGGGGTTGACGGTGGTCTGCGGCTGCAGGATGCTGACCGGCTCTGTCTTCTGGGTGCTCTGAGGCATCTCCCTCACCTTCTCAGCGATGAAGTCATGGACGCCGTTCAGCGCCTCCACCGTCCCCTGGATCAGACACACCCGCTCTGTCGTTCCTGCAGAGGGAGAGAGAGAGAGAGAGGGAGAGAGAGAGGTCAGTACATGTACTCAGACTGATGCCAAACAGAAAGCGAAATAATGATTTTGGCTTACATTTCAGTTACAGATGTTGTGAAGGCACATGTGTGAAGTTTTAGTGTCATCTGGTCTCTGTTGCCCATCTCAAATGCACAATATGCATTTCCACTCTTTCTTTTCACATTTTCTCATTTGTATGTGCAAATAAATTACACCAAAACCAAACATCACCCAAACCGCATTTTGTTTTTTAAACGGTAAATGTAAGATAAGAAAAAAAACGGGAACATCTGGAAATTGGGTCATTGCAGCAACAATAATAGGATACAGCAAATAAACAACAATAAACAAACATGCTAAGTAGAATGTGTGAGTGGAAAGAATGGGGAAAAAGCAGAAGAAGAGCAGAAGAAGAACAGAAAGAATGAATGTATGATATGAAAAAATACCAAAAATAAAAAAAAAAACTAAAATATAAGTGGAGAAATTACAAAAATATCAATATAAGTGTCATGAGAGTAATCAGAAATCAGATTACAAATGCTTGCAATTACTCATTTGATTTCTCAGAAACATGTGTTGAGGGTAAACAGGCATTTTGGCTGTGAGACTGAGGACAGAGGAACAATTTAACACAACTTAAAATAGGTGTTGATCATTCAGAGACAGAGAGAGAGAGAGAGAGAGAGAGAGAGAGAAAATGGAGAGAGAGATCATGGACGCTGTAAGTCAGTCTGTATGAGAGCATCAGCTAAACGTCTAAAATGTAAAAATGTAAATGAAAGCTAGAAGGATGTCAGTGTGAATCAGGCATGCGGACGTCACTCTGCACATTTCCACTGCGTCTTCTTCTCCCGACGACATCAAAAGCATTTCGGTTTACGTCTGTTTCCAGGACGCCTTCCAATCAGGAAATTCATTCCCTCGTCGCATAAAATAAAGCAAGCTGCTATCATTTCCAAACCTCTTGCTCGGGTTTCTGCAGAACATGTGTATGAGTACTAGAGGATTGTATCCCTCAGATTTATATCTGCTTCAAATAAGCTCGCTAAACTCTGCTACACAAATAAAACGCTGGGCAAACGGAGGTTAGGTGGGTTTACTCTGCTCTGCCTCCATGGTAGAAGCTATATTAGGGATTTATGTTCACTAATAAAGTCACAATACAGCATAGGAATATGTTTATGAAAGAGATTTTGCTAGTGTGTGAGTGTGTGTGTGTGTGTGTGTGTGTGCATTTATATCCATCAACTGGACATAGGTTGGATCATTATTGTGTTATAGCTATTGGTGATAGAGAGAAGAAGAACAGACATTTACATGAAAAACGTTGCAGATTATTACTTTTGTATAGAATAAATACGTCAGCGCTTTACTCAGAGATAGAGGGATAGAGTTGATGGATGGAGAGACAGATAAACAGATAAACAGGAAGACAGACAGACAGACAGACAGAGGATATAATAGAGGAGAAACTAGGCCAATGCAAAGCCTCTCAGTCGACAACACTGAAAACAAATCTCTCTCTCTCTCCTCTCCCTCTCTCTCTCTCTCCCTGTTTCTCTCTCTCACTCTCTCATCATTCCTTGTCTCTCGGTCTCTCTCCATCTCTCTCTCTGGCTCTCTCCCTCCATCTCTCTCCCTCTCCATCCCTCTATCCATTTGTCTCTCTCTCTCTCACTCTTCTCTCTCTCTCTCCTCTTTCATTTCAATTCAATTTCAGTCTAATCCAAACAAGTCTATCTTTCTCCTTCCCTCTCTCTCTCCCCCTTCCTCCTCTCCCTCTTCCTTCCCCCTCTCTCTCTCCCCCTCTCTCTCTCTCTCTCTCCCTCCCTTCATGCCAGTATTTAGTCCGATCTGCTCTTATCTCTGTTCAGCAGTGTGTCAGTCAGTGCTTCCTGTCTCCTCCCTCTCCCTCCATTGTTGAATTGGCTCAGTTTGGCTCGGCTCGGCCCTCTGAGGCTGGACTGGGGATCGAGGGATTGAGGAAGGAGGGATGAAAGCTATGTGTGTGTGTGTGTGTGTGGGTGGGGGGTGTGGAAGAACGAGGGGAAACAGAGGTGGAGGAGAGGAAAGATGGATCAGGGTATCGGAGTTCAGAAAGCCAATTTAAAGATCTTTTTAAGACCTTTTTAATGCTACCTGGATTTGAATTTAAGACCAAATTAATGGGGATAATTACATTTATGAAACTATAAAGGGGCAGTATAAGCAAAAAGACAATTGTTAAGGGACGTGAAAAACTTGTTTTGCATACTGTACTACTAACTCTGTCCTGTATTCATCTAAGAGCGGACATGCAGCGCAAGAAACCTGAAAATACATCAGACGTCCCGTAGCTGCATTTAGGATATTTTAATACCTTTTAAGGCCTTAAATTGAGGCTTTTTCAGCCTGTAAGGATCCACAGACACCCTGCGGATAAAGGAGTGAACGGCTGCAGGATGGAGGGGTTGAGAAAGCGGAGGCTATAAATAGATTCGCCCACGACACATTCAGGTATTTGTGGGATACAGCTAACTGGCCGGTGCTTCTGCTGGTCTTTTCTAATGCCTGTTAGCATCACAGTGGCATTCATTCCCACTATTTTTACAGTCTGTTGGCAGCGGTGACGAATACGGTCCGTTGACAGCAAGAAAACATGTTGGTTTAACGATTATGGACACGGCGAGCATCACAACAATCTGACAAATCATACAATATAGATGTTAGCAGTTAGTTCGGTGTTGGTGCACGACGACTCCCAGGCTAACTGTGTATGAAGTCGGCGTTGGAGCGGAGTGGCGGGACGAGTGGAGTGTGTGAGTGTGTGTGTGCTGATACTGAGGAAACTGGGCCTCTCCGCCGCTCCGCTCCCCGACAGCTGGTGCCCTCTGGGTAATCTGGACTCGTCCAATCAGACGCAAGGATTAGCAGGCCATTGTCTTGGCATGGGTTTGTGGGTAGAGAGTGTCCGTGTGTGTGTGTGTGTGTGTGTGTGTGTGGACTGGTGTCGTAGCAGAAAAGGCCATTCTGTCAGTGGAGATCAAATCCCAGCCTCTATACAGCTGTGCAGGCTGTTGTTTCTGATCCGTTCTCTACTGCTGAAAGACACCGAAATGGAAAACCAGATTGGTTTCATTCCAAAATAATTGCCTAAAGATAATTAACTAATCATAAAACACAAAAGCTATATGACTGATGCTTTTATCCGCAGTGCCTTACAGTGCCATGAGTGCATAAAAACGTATAGATCACCACAAATGGACGGTGATCACAATGTTATAAAAGTGAATGTACTTTTTTTTAAAGGTGCTGCGTGTGGAGTTTTTAAACATCAACATATCATTTGTTTTCTCTTTCACTTTTCACTCTTCACTTTCACTTTACTTTTCCAGCAGATTTCCCTCCAGATCCACCAGGTGGAGAAACAATGGAGGATGCAGAGTAGAGGCTGCCAGTGTTCTCCGCATTGGTCTCGTTTATTTACGGTAATTATACTGATGTTTCAATATTAATGTGGTGATGATTTATTGACGTTAGAACGCTACATCGCTCACATTTTGCCAGTGTTTCATATTTCAAATGGTGGAAAACTGATTTTAGGATGAGAGTCAGTGGGCTGAACTCAGCTTATATGGGAGAGAGACAGGTGATGACGATTATCTAGTGTGATGGTGTTGCAAAGGGGCAAAGTGTGTGTGTGTGTGTGTGTGTGTGTGTGTGTGTGTGTGTGTGCGTGTGTGTGAATATGTGTGTATAGGGGGGTGGTTGTGTGAATTTTCCCTACAAAATATGTGTGTCACCCTCGGGTAGCCTGCACATGTCTGATAGGAGGCATGTCTACGTTTGACACTGTATCTTACACACAGACACAGCACACACACACACTTACACACACACACACACACAGATACAGACATACAGATGCCAAACCAGCGCCAGGACATCAGAATTTACACATCCCTCAGTGATAGAGAGCAAGTTCTGGCAGTCGCTTCTCTACTGGTCCCACTGGTGCAAGCCATCACTGTGTGTGTGTGTGTGTGTGTGTGTGTGTGTGTGTGTATGTGCACGTGTGTTCATATACTCTACATGTGTGTGAGTTTTGCATTTCCCCTAGTAAAATGCACCTCATCATTTGACAGTTTTACGGTTCCGAGCTGCTTCATAGCTTGACGGGCCGCAGCTGCTGAAGCAATATCCGCTAAGTGTTGTTAAGACATTTAGGAATCTAGGAGTTTATCAAATCACATCTCATATTGCTTATCTAGACACATCGCAGGAAGAATAACAATATGCTTGTGACATCGGTATGCATGCTGCACATGGATATAGTAAGCACAGTGGCTCCGCATTACTCAGCTCAGGCACTAACGCTGCCAGGGTGACGGGTTTAATTTCCACTGAGGCCGCTCATATTAATAAAATGTATTAAATCATGGTACTGCAAGGCACTTTGGGTAACAAAACGGCAAATGTTATGTAAATGTACCGCGTAGGCGACTACCGTTTGCAGCGCAGTTGTTTTGACCCGGTATGATCTCACGCTGCACTATGCAGACCTGCAGGTAAAGGTGCAAGAGGTGCAAGAGGCACAATTACTGAAGCTCTTATTGCTGTCGGAGTCCAGGGATTTAAAGTGGAAGGCTGCAGCAGGAGTGTGTGAGAATTGTCCCGGACACAAAGTTGACTTCAGCCTCGGCATTCCCAGAGAGAGCGAGCGACTCGACACCAGTTGTTCGACACCAGCACACTCTCATCATCATCATCATCATCATCATCATCATCACACGAGGCTGCGGACCCTGGCAGTTGTTTTTATTAAAGTCTAACTAGCATGACTCACTCCTTCCTCCTCTGCTCTCCTCCTCTCCTCCTCTCCTCCTCCTCTCCTCCTCCTCCTCTCCCTGATGACCGGAGAGGCACTGGAGGCAGCAGACGAAGAGCACAGGGCTCCAGTACTTGTTCTGCTTTCTGCTGGCTGACTCACAGCACCGTATGCATGCACAGAATGTAAAGGAGGATGCATCCCGGCACTGGATAAATTCCAGGCTAAACGACAGTAGAATCCCCCCCCCCCCCCCCCCCCCCCCCCAGTGCTAAAACCTGACACCGAGCGCCACATGTAACATGTCAGAAATCAAAGCAAAGCAACCCGATCCGGCGGTGGGAGGGGAGGATCCTCCCCTCCCACCGCCGCTACAACCGTGAAAAAACCTGAGACAGAGGGAGGAGAGAGGGCAGAGTTTGGTTTCTGTTTTGTGTTATTGTGAGTATGTTTTGAGTTGTACGCTTTTGCCACACGCCACATTTCACATTAGGCAGAATAAAGTAAAGTTGAACATGAACTTGAATTTGATTTTCTGCCTTTTCTACACACAGATGGACGTTAGATCTCTCTATTGGTGGAAAATGCGCTATATCACAACGATTTATCTCCAAAGATGCCAGACTGATTTCTGTAAAACCGCTGAATCAAACAGGCGCTCAACGCCGACACTGGAGAAGTGTTATTGTTGTACACTAGCATGCCAGCTGCAGTGATGTAGCTGCAGTGTTTCCCTGGCCTCGCTCTGTAAGCTTGGCTCGGTCTATATCAGCCTATTAAGTGCAGCAGAGCGGTCATCCTGAAGCCAGCTAGCATGATTCACTCCTTCCAGCCTCCTCACCCTTCGCTGACTTCCAGAGGAGGAGCTGCTCGGGAGCGGGGGGCGGAGAGGTTTGGCCGCTCCGGGCTACCGTAGCTGACAAGCAAAGGCAAACAGCGGCGACGACTTTTTATGTGTTTTAACGGTCTGATGTCGTGACCAGGGTTCAGATTTCATACCTAGAAATTAAACCCATAAATGCTATTAAATAACTGACAGATAATCTAATAACTTAATTAAAAATGTAATAAACTCCATCTATTGTGTCAAAATGTAATAAATTGACAGATAATGTAATAAGCAATATTTTCAGAATTATATATTTTTTTCCTGATAATTCAGAAATATTACATTATTATTCCAAGCCAATTATTCTAAGGAGGTTGTTTTTGTTGTTGATGATTTTTTTTTTTTTAAATCATCACAACATTATCTGGCAGTTATTACATTATTATTACATTATCAGTTACGTTATCAGTTGCTACAAGTGCACTTCTGCTATAAACTTTGAAGTGACTTTCCTGTGTCACTGCACAGCTTCTGCTCTGTCTCTGTGCAGAACATCACAGTCGACAGGCAGCGTGTTGTTTTCCACCGCTGAGTGTCATACACTTCTAATGAGTCTAACAACTGATAAACGGAGAGATAAATCACAACTCTTGCATCGAAAGCTCAGTCAATCAATTCCGAGAGTGGAAAAAAAAAAAGTTCTGAACCCAATGAATCAATAGGTAAACAAAGGCAGCAGTGTGGTGACAGTGTGCCAGCAGCGGGCCGCCGTGCTGCAGCTGCAAACTGGGCCTCTAAGGATTATTTTATGTTAATTATATTACTTTAATAAGGGGTCCCACTGTGGCCCTGATGTAAAAATTCTCTGACTTTTCCACGACTTTCTTTAACTAAGTCGGAGCGCTTCCATGACCTAAAAATGTTATTCCTCCCTGGTTTATTAATGTTGTTTTGCAGCTCAGACAACTTCTTAAGGGGTAAACAGTCTGGTTTCCACTACAGTTGGGCCGAAAGCCACCAGCTAATACTTTGAAAGTGTGAAACAAGTTGGAAAATACAGTCTGGTGAATTCCTGCAAAGTGACCCATTCGTAAAAAAAATAATAAATAAAAAATTCACTGATATTCCCGTGAGAATTTCAGAAATCCCCTGACTTTTCCAGCCTGGAGTATATTCCTCAAACTTCCCCTGATATTCCAGAAGCATCGGCGCGCGGCAGAGAATAACAGAAAAGACACGAAGAAGAGAGAGAGAGAAGGTGTGACAGCGTCGCCGGAGGTCTCGCGTTCGCAGGTACACGATGCTCATTCCAGGCCGGGCCGAGACATACGGCTTCTTCTCTTCCAACAACACTCCCGTTGGAAAAAAAAAAAAAAAAAAAACATCAGAGGGAGAGAGACGGCCGATAGACAGAGAGACGCAGCGGTTCACGAGACTTCTGTCACATCGGGGGAACATCAGAGAGCGGAGGAGAGAGGGAAAAGACAGACAAATGGACAGAAACACAGAGAAGGAGAGGCAGAAAGACAGAGCGTCATGATACTCGTGTCAAAATGGAGTAACGTCAGAGAAAAAAGAGA